>NC_053393.1:341905887-341948980 GCF_905171765.1 Bufo bufo | reverse complement strand
ATCCACAGACCCCCCCCCCCCCCATAACAGTGCCATCCACAGACCCCCCCCCCACCCCTTAACAGTGTCAACCACAGACCCCCCATTGCTGCTCCAGTACAGTTATAAAATGTGTAATTCAATAAATAATGATTCATGCTGCCCCCTCTGTAGTATAACATTCAATATATCCTACTCACAGGGCTACTGATATCGTAATGCAGGCCGGCCGGGCAGACGAGCGGCAGAGTGGCTGACTGACGTCACGTGCCTGCGCCGCCTGCTTCATTCATAAAGTAGGCGGCGCAGGAACGTGACGTCAGTCAGTCACTCTGCCGCTCTTCTGCCCGGCCGGCCTGCATTACGATATCAGTAGCCCTGTGAGTAGGATATATTGAATGTTATACTACAGAGGGGGCATCATGAATCATTATTTATTGAATTACACATTTTATAACTGTACTGGAGCGGCGGGGCCAGAGCACAGTGAACGCACCGGCCCCCAGCTCCTCCTCCCAGTCCCTCCCACCGGGATTCGTATCCAGTAAATTACGTCGGGATTCGAGTCCACGAATCCCACGAATCCAGCAAGATTCGAGGGATTCGTGGATTCGACGAATCCCCCGTCCCATCTCTAGTTTATTCCCTGTTACGTCCCCTATATGTATGTGGAATCGATTTTAGGAACCGGGTGATGGAAAAAGATGCTTGGTCGGTCCTCCTACTTAAAATTTGGGGCACTGCGCGTGCAATCTAATGTGCCACCAGATATGAGTGGTGTGTTAAGTAGTACTATTCCTATCAGTTTAATCCCTGTTACGTCCCCTATCAGGGGACGTGTATCGAATAGATTTTATACAATCACAAAGAGTTGTCAATAGTTGACACACTCATGACATAAATTTTATACTTCTATGCGTCAATCTTGGTGTAGTTATGACTGTGCTCGTGCGCACGTTTGGGAGATTGCAGGCGATGGGGGTTTTTCAAAGCCTATGGTCGTGCTGAGGTAGTTCAGTGACAGTTAAGTGACCCAGAAAACAATGATTCTGCAGTGTGGGCCCATTGTTGGCCTAGTAGGCTTTAATGATCACCTTAGATGATCACAAAGAAAATTAATGTTTTTTCTATGCATAATTATCCAGCTGATCGCTTTTGGTCTGTTCACAATGAAGCAACGACCTTATCATCTGGGGTGTGCCAACATTGCCATTGCCAACACACTCATAGAGGTGGTCGCTTCATTGTGATACGCAAGCCCCTTCACCACAATAAGGTAATGATCATGAAGGGGAATTGACACATGTATGTGCCTTTTTTTGGGGGGTTTTTGAAGCCACAGTGCAGCACCAGAGGCCAGAAAAATTGGTGTTTGTTTCCCAGCCAGAAAGTGCCCTAAAACATTGCGGCTTGAACCCTAGTTGGTGGTGGATAAATCACGCAAGTCATCCGGCATTCAGAGATAAAATACAGCAGCCTGTGGACCATTTTTAGCCCAAGGCAGCTCAACTCATCAGGCCTTTTTTAGTCAAATGTATCGCCCACTGTCAGTCCCTTCGGGATCCATCCCTCATTCATCTTAATAAAGGTGAGGTAATCTAGACTTTTTTCACCTAGGCGACTTCTCTTCTCACTGACAATACCTCCTGCTGCACTGAAGGTCCTTTCTGACAGGACAATTGAAGCGGGGCAGGCCAGAAGTTCTATCGCAAATTGGGATAGCTCAGGCCACAGGTCAAGTCTGCACACCCAGTAGTCAAGGGGTTCACCGCTCCTCAGAGTGTCGATATCTGCAGTTAAGGCGAGGTAGTCTGCTACCTGTCGGTCGAGTCGTTCTCTGAGGATGGACCCCGAAGGGCTGTGGCGATGCGTAGGACTTAAAAAGCTCTGCATGTCCTCTATTAACAACACGTCTGTAAAGCGTTCTGTCCTTGCCGGCCTGGTCGTGGGAGGAGGAGGATTACTTTCACCTCTTCCCCTGTTAGATTCCCGTTGTGCTGTAACATCACCCTTTTTAATTTATTTTGGAACTGCTGCATCCTTTCCGACTTGCGGTAATTCGGTAACATTCCAGGCACTTTCTGCTTATGCCGGGGGTCTAGTAGCGTGGACACCCAGTACAGGTCGTTCTCCTTCAGCCTTTTTATACGAGGGTCCCTCAACAGGCACGACAGCATGAAAGACCCCATTTGCACAAAGTTGGATGCCGAGCTACTCATGTCCCGTTCCTCGTCCTCAGTGATCTCATTGAAGGTCTGTTCTTCCCCCCAGCCATGTACAAAACCACGGGTACCAGATAGGTGACAACGAGCACCCTGGGATGCCTGTTGTGGTTGTTCTTCCTCCTCCTTTTTAAAGCCACATTCCTCTTCTGACTCCTCTTCCTCACAATCCTCTTCCAGCGTTGCCGCAGGTCCAGCAAGCGATGCTGATAAGGCTGTTTCTGGTGGTGATGGTGACCACAACTCTTCCTCTTCACGCTCATCTACGGCCTGATCCAGCACTCTTCGCAGGGCACGCTCCAGGAAGAAAACAAATGGGATGATGTCGCTGATGGTGCCTTCGGTGCGACTGATTAGGTTTGTCACCTCCTCAAAAGGACGCATAAGCCTACAGGCATTGCGCATGAGCGTCCAGTAAGGTGGCAAAAAAATTCCCAGCTCCGCAGAGGCTGTCCTAGCACCCCGGTCATACAAATACTCGTTGACGGCTTTTTCTTGTTGTAGCAGGCGGTCGAACATTAGGAGTGTTGAATTCCAACGTGTCGGGCTGTCGCAAATCAAGCGCCTCACTGGCATGTTGTTTCGCCGCTGAATATTGGAAAAGTGCGCCATGGCCGTGTAGGAACACCTGAAATGGCCACACACCTTCCTGGCCTGCTTCAGAACGTCCTGTAAGACTGGGTACTTATGCACAAAGCGTTGTATGATCAGATTACACACATGTGCCATGCACGGCACATGTGCCAACTTGCCCAAATTAAATGCCGCCAACAAATTGCTTCTGTTGTCACACACCACTTTGCCGATCTCCAGTTGGTGCAGAGTCAGCCACTGATCCACCTGAGTGTTCAGGGTGGACAGGAGTGCTGGTCTGGTGTGGCTCTCTGCTTTCAGGCAAGTCAACCCCAAGACGACGGACACTGCCGTATCTGGGATGTGGAATAGCCCCTTGGGAGCTGGGGGAGTGCCGTTGATGTGGAGCAAGACACAGCAGCAGAAGAGGACTCAGCCGAGGAGGTTATGGAAGAGGATGGAGTAGGAGGAGTAGAGGAGGTGGCAGCAGGCCTTCCTGCAAGTTGTGGCGGTGTCACCAACTCCTCTGTAGAGCCACGCATTTCATGCTTGGCAGCCGTCAGCAGGTTTACCCAATGCGCAGTGTAGGTGATATACCTGCCCTGACCGTGCTTTGCAGACCAGGTATCAGTGGTCAGATGGACCCTTGCCCCAACACTGTGTGCCAGAGATGCCATTACTTCCTTTTGCACAATCGAGTACAGGTTGGGGATTGCCTTTTGTGCAAAGAAATTTCAGCCGGGTACCTTCCACTGAGGTGTCCCAATAGCTACAAATTTTTGGAACGCCTCAGACTCCACCAGCTTGTATTGTAAAAGCTTACAAACCAGCCGGGCAAGGGGGTGACTTTGTGACATTGGCTTCTTACGCTCAAACATGTCCTTGACAGACACTTGACTGTGGGCAGATGAGCAGAAACTGCTCAAGGCGAGAGACGGAGTGGCGGATGGTTGAGAGGGGGCAAGGAGGACAGCAGTGGTTGACGTGGCTGAAGATGCTGGACCAGGAGGAGGATGGCAGCTATGAGTTTGTGTGCTGCTTGTACTCATGTGTTGATCCCATAGGCATTTGTGATGTGCGATCATGTGCCTTCGCAAAGCAGTTGTACCTAGGTGGGTGTTGGACTTTCCACGATTCAGTTTCTTTTGGCACAGGTTGCAAATGGCATCGCTGTTGTCAGAGGCAGACACACAAAAAAAATGCCACACTGATGAGCTCTGCAATGACGGCATTCTGGTGGTGGCAACAACATGCGTTGATTAGAGTGCTGTCTGCCTGACCGCGGGTGCCGATACATGCTGTCTGACTGTGCCACTGCTTGCGACGACCTCCCCCTGCTTCCAACTCGTCTCCTCCTCCTCTCTGTCTCCCCATCAGAACTTTCCCCCTGTTCTTCTTCTCTTCAAGCGGGCACCCACGTGACATCCACGGACACATCGTCATCATCAACCACTTCACTTGTATCTGACAACTCAGCAAAGGAAGCAGCAGCTGGTACAACATCATCATCATCACACCGTACGTCCATGTGTGTAATGCTGCCTGACTGAGACATATCCCTGTTATCTACATCCGCTGGCAATAATGGTTGCGCATCACTCATTTCTTCCAACTGATGTGTAAATAACTCCTCTGACAGATCAAGTGAAGCGGCTGTGGTGCTAGTGTTTAATGGTGGCGGCAGGCGGGCGAGTGGTAACTTGAGAGGTGCCCGAAGCTGAGCTGGAGGAAGATGGTGCGTCAAGGTTCCGAGTGGAAGCTGTAGAAGATTGGGTGTCCTGTGTTAGCCAGTCAACTATGTCCTCAGAATTTTTCGAGTTCAGGGTACGTGGCCTCTGAACACTGGGCATTATTCTAGGGCCAAAGGGAATCACAGCACCACGACCACGACGGCCTGCCTCTGTCTGTCATTTTTTTTTAGATTCGTTAAGTTGTACTATGCGTGCAAGCTACTGTGACACCAGATATGAGTTGCGCTGGTGACACTATGCACTTGCAGCTGGGCCTTAAACACACAAACACGTGCAAGCAACTGACTGCTATTTATTTACAGTCAAAATTTTTGTTTTTATTTAAATGGAATCGAATGTGACACCAGATATTAACGGAGCTGAAGTGACACTATGGTCTTGCAGCTGGGCCTTAACCCCTTAAGGACACAGCCTTTTTTCACCTTAGGACCAGGCCATTTTTTGCAAATCTGACCAGTGTCACTTTAAGTGCTAATAACTTTAAAACGCTTTGACTTATCCAGGCCATTCTGAGAATGTTTTTTCGTCACATATTGTACTTCATGACACTGGTAAAATGAAGTCAAAAAAATTATTTTTTTTGCACAAAAAAATACCTAATTTACCCAAAATTTGGAAACATTAGCAAATTTCAAAGTTTCAGTTTCTCTACTTCTGTAATACATAGTAATACCCCCAAAAATTGTGATGACTTTACATTCCCCATATGTCTACTTCATGTTTGAATTATTTTGGGAATGATATTTTATTTTTTGGGGATGTTATAAGGCTTAGAAGTTTAGAAGCAAATCTTGAAATTTTTCAGAAATTTACAAAAACTAAATTTTTAGGGACCAGTTCAGGTCTCAAGTCACTTTGCGAGGCTTACATAATAGAAACCACCCCAAAATGACCCCATATTAGAAACTACACCCCTCAAGGTATTCAAAACTTATTTTGCATACGTTGTTAACCCTTTAGGTGTTGCACAAGAGTTATTGGCAAATGGGGAGGAAATTTGAGAATTTCATTTTTTTGTCTAATTTTCCATTTTAACCCATTTTTTCCACTAACAAAGCAAGGGTTAACAGCCAAACAAGACTGTATCTTTATTGCCCTGACTTTGATGTTTACAGAAACACCCAATATGTGTCCGTAAACTACTGTACGGCCACACAGCGGGGCGTAGAGTGAAAAGTGCGCCGTTTGGTTTTTGGATGGCTGATTTTTATGGACTGGTTTATTTACACCATGTCCCATTTGAAGCCCCCTGATGCACCCCTAGAGGAGAAACTCCCTAAAAGTGACCCCATCTAAGAAACTACACCCCTCAAGGTACTCAAAACTGATTTTACATACGTCGTTAACCCTTTAGGTGTTGCACAAGAGTTATTGGCAAATGGCGATGAAATTTGAGAATTTCATTTTTTTGCCTAATTTTTAATTTTAACCAATTTTCTCCACTAACAAAGCAAGGGTTAACAGCCAAACAAGACTGTATCTTTATTGCCCTGACTCTGCTGTTTACAGAAACACCCCATATGTGGCCGTAAACTACTGTACGGCCACACAGCGGGGCATAGAGTGAAAGGTGCGCCGTATGGTTTTTGGAGGGCTGATTTTGCTGGACAGTTTTTTTGACACCATGTCCCATTTGAAGCCCCCCTGATGCACCCCTAGATTATAAACTCCATAAAAGTGACCCCATCTAAGAAACTACACCCCTCAAGGTATTCAAAACTAATTTTACAAACTTTGTTAACCCTTTAGGCGTTGCACAAGATTTAATGGAAAATAGAGATAGAATTTCAAATTTTCACTTTTTTGGCAGATTTTCCATTTTAATATTTTTTTTCCAGTTACAAAGCAAAGGTTAACAGCCAAACAAAACTCATTATTTATGGCCCTGATTCTGTAGTTTACAGAAACACCCCATATAAGGTCGTAAACTGCTGTACGGGCACGCGGCAGGGCGCAGAAGAAAGGAATGCCATACAGTTTTTGTAAGGCAGGTTTTGCTGGACTGTTTTTTTTTTTTACACCATGTCCCATTTGAAGCCCCCCTGATGCACCCCTAGAGTGGAAACTCCAAAAAAGTGACCCCATTTTAGAAACTACAGGATAGGTTGGCAGTTTTGTTGGTACTCGTTTAGGGTACATATGATTTTTGGTTGCTCTATATTACACTTTTTGTGCG
This sequence comes from Bufo bufo, assembly GCF_905171765.1. Classification (NCBI taxonomy): domain Eukaryota; kingdom Metazoa; phylum Chordata; class Amphibia; order Anura; family Bufonidae; genus Bufo; species Bufo bufo. Next base: position 341,942,279 of record NC_053393.1, on the reverse strand, counting down.
GCAAGGTAACAAGAAATAGCTTTTTTGGCACATTTTTTTTAATTTTTTTATTTACAACATTCATCTGACAGGTTAGATCATGTGGTAATTTTATAGAGCAGGTTGTCACGGACGCGGCGATACCTAATATGTATACAATTTCTTTTTATTTATGTAAGTTTTACACAATGATTTCATTTTTAAAACAAAAAAAAGTTTTAGTCAGACCGAGATGGCAGCTTAGTCAGGAGCTCTTCGTTACAGATCCTATAAAGCACCAGCATACTTCAGCCGACAGCCAGAGAGATGGTCAAGATAGGCCAAGCAAAGTATGGAGACTCGTCCAGCTCCAACAGAATTGCAAATTCGAGCGGAGATATGGACAAATTTATAAGAAAAGCAGCAGTCACAGTCGCGGTCCGGGAACGCAAGATGGCGCCAACTCCCTCGCTTAAGGTCAGTGAGCGCGCAACAGATCTCTCTGAAGGAGAGTCGGATGCCGAAGACCCTCACAACAGAGCGGCACTCCCGATTACACGTAGATTTTTTTTTGTAAATTCTTTATTTCTGAAGATTTTTCAATAGGTAACAGACATGAAAAGATCTACACAGAGTAATAAAGTACATGAGATACATGAAGTGCCAAAGGCTCAATACAATAGTCATATCACCTTTTTGTTGAGACAAACATGAATCTAAATGCAGTGAAGGAGCGCAGTAAAGCATGTGTTAAATAGTTTGACTGCAAGGCACAATGCAATCCTGCAAGGCACAATGTGAGTCTGGATGCCAAACCATATCTTGATCATGTATGTAGCAACATCTGATTTGGCTAACAGTGAGTATCTGTATAGTCGATCCAAAACATAACATAACATAACATAACACATAAAACTAAAACTTAACTGATGGGTTGTCTCAGCTCAGAATAAAAGGCCTGGGAGTACTCTTGTAACAAGTGCGTAAGGTATATTGTAGGTCAAGTTAATCGAAGTCACATTAGAGTGTGTTTGTTGAAGCACGTATTTATAGGGGGAAGGTTCACTAAACGTAATACTTAGAAGTAAAAAAGGAAGTTCCCTTTTGTATAGATACTTATGGGTCTAAATACTGGATCAGCTAGAAGCTGTTCATTAGTATACTCATGAAGGGAGGGAGCATTCAGTCTAACTATAGTTCTTATAGAAGTCCATCCATGGTTGCCATGTTTTCAGAAAATTTTTCCTATTTCCCCTTTCCCAGCCAACCATCACTTCCATAAGGCAGATCTGGTGTACTTTTTCTAACCACTCTCTAATGGCGGGGGGTTCCGTATTTTTCCATTTGGTGGGGACAACAAATTTAGCTGCTCCTATCATATGCGTAATTAAATTGTTGGAGGAGGGTTTAAAGCCTCCGTGTGGCAACCATAGGAGTATAAGTGCTGGTGCTAAAGAGATACAAGAACTACAGACTTTGTTAATAATTTGTTCCACTTCTTTCCAGAAGTTGGAGATAGCTTTACAGGACCACCAGATGTGTGAAATGGTTCCACATTCATCTTGACAACGCCAACACTTATCTGAGGGCGACGGGTGTGCTCTATATAGGAAATCTGGGGTTCTGTACCATCTGGATACAATTTTGAAGGAGCTCTCCCGTATACGGATACACCTCGAAAATCCGTGAGAGTGCCTCAAAACCGTAATTGACGTCTTCGTCTGAAAGAGTCAACTGCAGCTCTCGTTCCCAAGCTTTTAAGTAAGTGGGTTTATCACCTGAAGAGTCTAATATAAGTTGGGAGTATAGCTTGGAGAGGGTTTTTATGGGGGGATAGGGAAGTAGTATGTAATTTTCAAGCCAAGTGGGATCTACTTGGGTCTCCGCATATATCTTTTTATATTTTTTGCAGCTGAGTTCTAGGTCTATTTCAACTAGTCTAGTATAGAGGAGTAGAGTTGAGCGAACACCTGGATGTTCGGGTTCGACGAGTTCGGCCGAACTTTCGAAAAATGTTCGGGTTCGGGATCCGAACTCGACCCGAACTTCATCCCGAACCCGAACCCCATAGAAGTCAATGGGGACCCGAACTTTTGGGCACTAAAAAGGCTGTAAAACACACCCGGAAAGGGCTAGAGGGCTGCAAAAGGCAGCAAAATGTAGTTAAATCCCCTGCAAACAAATGTAGATAGGGAAATGATGAGTTAACATAAAATAAATAAAAATTAAACAATATTAATTGGAGTGAGGTCCCATAGCACAGAATCAGGCTTCAAGTCACCCACCAATGGAGAAGGTCACTTACTATTATTTTGACCACAGCACCCAGACAAAGGAGAGAGGTCCCACAGCAGAGAACCAGGCATCATATCACCCACCACAGGAGTAGGCCACCATTTAGTTACTTTGACCCCTACACCCAGACGGAGGAGAGAGGTTACACAGCAGAGAATCAGGCATTTAGATCACCCACCACAGGAGTAGGCCACCATTGAATCAGACCCCGGCAACCATGTCAGATGGCACAAGCATAAGCTTTATATCAATCAGCACAGGAGAAGGCGACTTTGACAGACTTTGACCCCTACACCCGGACGGAGGAGAGAGGTTTTTAAAGCAGAGAATCAGGCATTTAGATCACCCACCACAGGAGTAGGCCCCAATTTAATGGGACCCCGGCAACCATGTCAGATGGCACAACCATCAGCTTCATATCAATCAGCACAGGAGAAGGCGACTTTGAAAGACTTTGACCCCTACACCCAGACGGAGGAGAGAGGTTTCACAGCAGAGAATCAGGCATTTAGATCACCCACCACAGGAGTAGGCCCCCATTGAATCAGACCCTGGCAACCATGTCAGATGGCACAACCATCAGCTTTATATCAATCAGCACAGGAGAAGGCGACTTTGAAAGACTTTGACCCCTACACCCAGATGGAGGAGAGAGGTTTCACAGCAGAGAATCAGGCATCATATCAACCACCACAGGAGAAGCCACCATTTAGTTACTTTGACCCCCGCACCCAGGAAGAGGAGAGAGGCACCACAGCACATATTCTGGCATCATATCAGCCACCACAGGAGAAGCCACCATTGAGTTACTTTGACCCCCGCACCCAGGAAGAGGAGAGAGGCACCACAGCACATATTCTGGCATCATATCAGCCACCACAGGAGAAGCCACCATTGAGTTACTTTGACCCCCGCACCCAGGAAGAGGAGAGAGGCACCACAGCACATATTCTGGCATCATATCAGCCACCACAGGAGAAGCCACCATTGAGTTACTTTGACCCCTGCACCCAGGAAGAGGAGAGAGGCCCCACAGCACATATTCTGGCATCATATCAGCCACCACAGGAGAAGCCACCATTTAGTTACTTTGACCCCTTCACCCAAACAGAGGAGAGAGGTTCCACATCAGAGAATCAGGCATCATATCAACCACCACAGGAGTAGGCCACAATTTAATGGGACCCCGGCAACCATGTCAGATGGCACAACCATCAGCTTCATATCAATCAGCACAGGAGAAGGCGACTTTGAAAGACTTTGACCCCTACACCCAGACGGAGGAGAGAGGTTTCACAGCAGAGAATCAGGCATTTAGATCACCCACCACAGGAGTAGGCCCCCATTGAATCAGACCCTGGCAACCATGTCAGATGGCACAACCATCAGCTTTATATCAATCAGCACAGGAGAAGCCACCATTGAGTTACTTTGACCCCTGCACCCAGGAAGAGGAGAGAGGCCCCACAGCACATATTCTGGCATCATATCAGCCACCACAGGAGAAGCCACCATTGAGTTACTTTGACCCCCGCACCCAGGAAGAGGAGAGAGGCACCACAGCACATATTCTGGCATCATATCAGCCACCACAGGAGAAGCCACCATTGAGTTACTTTGACCCCTGCACCCAGGTAGAGGAGAGAGGCACCACAGCACATATTCTGGCATCATACTAACCACCACAGGAGAAGCCACCATTGAGTTACTTTGACCCCTGCACCCAGGAAGAGGAGAGAGGCACCACAGCACATATTCTGGCATCATATCAGCCACCACAGGAGAAGCCACCATTGAGTTACTTTGACCCCCGCACCCAGGAAGAGGAGAGAGGCACCACAGCACATATTCAGGCATCATATCACACACCACAGGAGAAGGCCTCTTTCAGTGATTTAGGCCTTTGGACCCAGACAGAGGAGAGAGGCACCACAGCACATATTCTGGCATCATATCAGCCACCACAGGAGAAGCCAACATTGAGTTACTTTGACCCCTGCACCCAGGAAGAGGAGAGAGGCCCCACAGCACATATTCTGGCATCATATCAGCCACCACAGGAGAAGCCACCATTGAGTTACTTTGACCCCTGCACCCAGGAAGAGGAGAGAGGCCCCACAGCACATATTCTGGCATCATACTAACCACCACAGGAGAAGCCACCATTGAGTTACTTTGACCCCTGCACCCAGGAAGAGGAGAGAGGCCCCACAGCACATATTCTGGCATCATATCAGCCACCACAGGAGAAGCCACCATTGAGTTACTTTGACCCCTGCACCCAGGAAGAGGAGAGAGGCCCCACAGCACATATTCTGGCATCATACTAACCACCACAGGAGAAGCCACCATTGAGTTACTTTGACCCCTGCACCCAGGAAGAGGAGAGAGGCCCCACAGCACATATTCTGGCATCATATCAGCCACCACAGGAGAAGCCACCATTGAGTTACTTTGACCCCCGCACCCAGGAAGAGGAGAGAGGCACCACAGCACATATTCTGGCATCATATCAGCCACCACAGGAGAAGCCACCATTGAGTTACTTTGACCCCCGCACCCAGGAAGAGGAGAGAGGCACCACAGCACATATTCAGGCATCATATCACACACCACAGGAGAAGGCCTCTTTCAGTGATTTAGGCCTTTGGACCCAGACAGAGGAGAGAGGCACCACAGCACATATTCTGGCATCATATCAGCCACCACAGGAGAAGCCACCATTGAGTTACTTTGACCCCTGCACCCAGGAAGAGGAGAGAGGCCCCACAGCACATATTCTGGCATCATATCAGCCACCACAGGAGAAGCCACCATTTAGTTACTTTGACCCCTGCACCCAGGAAGAGGAGAGAGGCACCACAGCACATATTCTGGCATCATATCAGCCACCACAGGAGAAGCCACCATTTAGTTACTTTGACCCCTTCACCCAAACAGAGGAGAGAGGTTCCACATCAGAGAATCAGGCATCATATCAACCACCACAGGAGTAGGCCACAATTTAGTTTATTTGACCCCTGCACCCAGGAAGAGGAGAGAGGCCCCACAGCACATATTCTGGCATAATATCACACACCACAGGAGAAGGCCTCTTTCAGTGATTTAGGCCTTTGGACCCAGACAGAGGAGAGAGGTCAGAGATTAGCTTCATATCCCCCAGCACAGCAGAAGACCGCTTTATTTGACTTAGGCCTCAGCACCCAGACAGAAGACAGAGGTAGCATGGCAGAGGTTATGGCTTCATGTCACCCGTTAGTTTAACCGGCCACTTTCATCTGGTTAGGCCCCTGCGCCCAGACAGAGAAGAGTTTCATTCAACTGTGGGTTTCATAAAATTTGTATCAAATAAAGAAGTGGCCCGTAGCACAACAAGACATGTTTTAGGCAGTTAATAAGGACTACTCTGCACAAGGGAGGGACAGGTCCTGTGGGATCCATGCCTGGTTCATCTTTATGAAGGTCAGCTTGTCCACGTTGGCTGTGGACAGGCGGCTGCGCTTGTCAGTAATGATGCCCCCTGCCGTGCTGAATACGCGTTCAGATAAAACGCTGGCCGCCGGGCAGGAAAGCACCTCCAAGGCATAACATGCTAACTCTGGCCACGTGGACAATTTCGAAACCCAGTAGTTGAATGGGGCCGAACCATCCGTCAGGATGTGGAGGGGTGTGCAGACATACTGTTCAACCATGTTAGTGAAATGCTGCCTCCTGCTAACACGTTCCGTATCAGGTGTCGGTGCAGATAGCTGTGGCGTGGAGACAAAACTTTTCCACATTTCTGCCATGCTAACCCTGCCCTCAGATGAGCTGGCCGTGACACAGCTGCGTTGGCAACCTCTTGCCACTCCTCTGCCTTCACCTTCCACCTGTTCCCCTGTGACATGTGGGAATGCTCTCAAGAGCGCCTCTATCAGCGTGCGCTTGTACTCGCGCATCTTACGGTCGCGCTCCAGTTCAGGAATTAAAGTGGGCACATTGTCTTTATACCGGGGATCCAGCAGGGTGGCCACCCAGTAGTCTGCACACGTTAAAACGTGGGCAACTCTGCTGTCGTTGCGCAGGCATTGGAGCATATATTCGCTCATGTGGGCCAGGCTACCCATGGGTAAGGACAAGCTGTCCTCTGTGGGAGGCGTATCGTCATCGTCCACCGTATCCCCCCAGCCACGCACCAGTGATGGGCCTGGGCTGCCACCCCGCTGTGAACTTGCGTCATCCTCGTCCCCCTCCACCTCCTCCTCCTCATCCTCCTCATCCTCCAGTACAGTGCCTTGGCTGGCGACTTGTGAACCTGTCCTCTGCTGCTTAAACAAACCTCCCTCTGAGCCACTTCGAACAGACTGGCCCGAAAGTGTTAGAAACGAGCCCTCATCCTCCTCCTCCTCCTCCACCTGGGCCACCTCCTCTAACATCATTGCCCTAAGTGTTTTCTCAAGGAGACATAGAAGTGGTATTGTAACGCTGATAACAGTGTCATCGCCACTGGCCATGTTGGTGGAGTACTCGAAACAGCGCAGCAGGGCACACAGGTCTCGCATGGAGGCCCAATCATTGGTGGTGAAGTGGTGCTGTTCGGCAGTACGACTGACGCGAGCGTGCTGCAGCTGAAACTCCACTATGGCCTGCTGCTGCTCGCACAGTCTCTCCAGCATGTGCAAGGTGGAGTTCCACCGGGTGGGCACGTCGCATATGAGGCGGTGAGCGGGAAGGCCGAAGTTCCGCTGTAGCGCAGACAGGCGAGCAGCGGCAGGATGTGAACGGCGGAAGCGCGCACAGACGGCCCGCACTTTATGCAGCAGCTCTGACATGTTGGGGTAGTGGTGAATGAACCTCTGCACCACCAAGTTCAGCACATGCGCCAGGCAAGGGATGTGCGTCAAACCGGCTAGTCCCAGAGCTGCCACGAGATTTCGCCCATTATCGCATACCACCAGGCCTGGCTTGAGGCCCACCGTCAGAAACCACTCGTCGGTCTGTTGTTCAATACCCCGCCACAACTCCTGTGCGGTGTGGGGCCTGTCCCCCAAACATATGAGTTTCAGAATGGCCTGCTGACGTTTACCCCGGGCTGTGCTGAAGTTGGTGGTGAAGGTGTGTGGCTGACCGGATGAGCTGGTGGAAGCAGTGGAGGAGGAAGCCGGGGAGGAGGCTACAGGAGGCAGAGAATGATGCCCTGCGATCCTAGGGGGCGGAAGGACGTGCGCCAAGGAACTGTCCGCCGGGGGCCCAGCCGCCACTACATTCATCCAGTGTGCAGTTAGTGAGATATAGCGTCCCTGGCCGTGCTTACTGGTCCACGTATCTGTGGTTAGGTGGACCTTGCCACAAATGGCGTTGCGCAGTGCACACTTGATTTTATCGGACACTTGCATGTGCAGGGAAGGCACGGCTGTCTTGGAGAAGTAGTGGCGGCTGGGAACCACATACTGCGGGACAGCCATGGCCATCAGCTGTTTGAAGCTGTCTGTGTCCACCAGCCGGAATGACAGCATTTCAAAGGCCAGCAGTTTAGAAATGCTGGCGTTCAGGCCAAGGGCTCGAGGGTGACTCGGGGGGAATTTGCGCTTCCTCTCTAAGGTTTGAGATATTGAGAGCTGAACGCTGCTGTGTGATATAGTGGAGACGCTAGTTGACGGTGGCGGTGGTGGTGGTGTCGGTGGCACATCCTCTGTTTGCTGCTCGGCAGGTGGCAACATTCCTCTCGAGGCGGAAGCCGAGGCAGCAGCGGTAGAGGGAGCAGGGGGAGCCTCAGCGAGTGCCTGGTTTTTAAGGTGTGTACCCCACTGCAGTTCATGCTTTGCATGTAGATGCCTGGTCATGCAGGTTGTGCTGAGGTTCAGAACGTTAATGCCTCGCCTCAGGCTCTGATGGCAGAGCGTGCAAGTCACTCGGGTCTTGTCGGTAGGACATTGTTTAAAGAAGTGCCATGCCAGGGAACTCTTTGAAGCTGCCTTTGTGGGGCTGGGTCCCTGTTGGCGATGTCCAGTAGCAGGCGAACTCTGGGGGCGGCGGCTCGTCTGCTTTGGCCCCCTGCTCCCTCTTTGGCTTCGCTGTTGTCTCGGTCTCACCACTACCTCTTCCTCTGAACTGTGAAAGTCATCGCCACGACCTTCAGTCCATGTGGGGTCTAAGACCTCATCGTCCTCTGCATCGTCTTCCACCCAGTCTCCCTCCCTGACCTCCTCCTGTTCAGTCTGCACACTGCAAAAAGACGCGGCAGTGGGCACCTGTGTTTCGTCATCATCAGAGAGTCGGTGACTCTGCTGTGGTGGTATTCCCATGTCCTCTTCATCTGGAGACATAAGTAGTTGTGCGTCAGTGCATGGTATGTCTTCCTCCACTGGGGAAGGGCTAGGTGGACGCCCCTGGGAAACCCTGGAAGCAGAGTCTTCAAACAGAAGAAGAGACTGCTGCATAACTTGTGGCTCAGACCGTTTCCCTGATATGCTTGGGGGTGATGTGACAGACTGATGGGCTTGGTTTTCAGGTGCCACCTGTGCGCTTTCCGCAGAAGACTGGGTGGAAGACCATGTGGTGAACGTGCTGGAAGCACTGTCGGCCACCCAATCGATTAATGCCTGTACCTGCTCAGGCCTTACCATCCTAAGAGCGGCATTGGGCCCCACGAGATATTGCGGTACATTCTGCCGGCTAGTTGAGGGAGTTCGTTCCCTACTGTGTGCGCCTGGGGCCGAACGGCCACGTCCTCTACCAGCAACAGAGGCTCCACGGACACCACCACGACCGCGTCCTCGTCCCTTAATAGTATTTTTCTTCATTGTTGCGATTCAACTCGCACCACAATGAAATATATTATTTTTTATAAGCAAAATCCCCTCACTGGAATACTTTCAGTCTTTTGACTGTATGGATTACAGATGGAATGACTGTTATATGTGAGTACCGCTTTCTTTGACAGATTCTAGTATGGGTACATATATGTTTTCCCAACCCCAGCACATTAGTTTGCTAATTCCAGATGTATGAAACGCAGGCCTAACTGTATCTAGTATATTGAACGCCAGATAAACTAACTTGGCCTTTTTTAAATAAAAAAAAAATTCCCTCACTGGAATACTTTCAGTCTTTTGACTGTATGGATTACAGATGGAATGACTGTTATATGTGAGTACCGCTTTCTTTGACAGATTCTAGTATGGGTACATATATGTTTTCCCAACCCCAGCACATTAGTTTGCTAATTCCAGATGTATGAAACGCAGGCCTAACTGTATCTAGTATATTGAACGCCAGATAAACTAACTTGGCCTTTTTTAAATAAAAAAAATTCCCTCACTGGAATACTTTCAGTCTTTTGACTGTATGGATTACAGATGGAATGACTGTTATATGTGAGTACCGCTTTCTTTGACAGATTCTAGTATGGGTACATATATGTTTTCCCAACCCCAGCACATTAGTTTGCTAATTCCAGATGTATGAAACGCAGGCCTAACTGTATCTAGTATATTGAACGCCAGATAAACTAACTTGGCCTTTTTTAAATAAAAAAAATTCCCTCACTGGAATACTTTCAGTCTTTTGACTGTATGGATTACAGATGGAATGACTGTTATATGTGAGTACCGCTTTCTTTGACAGATTCTAGTATGGGTACATATATGTTTTCCCAACCCCAGCACATTAGTTTGCTAATTCCAGATGTATGAAACGCAGGCCTAACTGTATCTAGTATATTGAACGCCAGATAAACTAACTTGGCCTTTTTTAAATAAAAAAAATTCCCTCACTGGAATACTTTCAGTCTTTTGACTGTATGGATTACAGATGGAATGACTGTTATATGTGAGTACCGCTTTCTTTGACAGATTCTAGTATGGGTACATATATGTTTTCCCAACCCCAGCACATTAGTTTGCTAATTCCAGATGTATGAAACGCAGGCCTAACTGTATCTAGTATATTGAACGCCAGATAAACTAACTTGGCCTTTTTTAAATAAAAAAAAAATTCCCTCACTGGAATACTTTATGGCTTTTCACTGTATGGATTACAGGTGGACTGGTATTAGTAGGGGTGACACAAGCACACCCAAGTCCCTGATGTAGGATTTCTATAGCACAGACCACTATTACAATTGATTAATGGACGTTGGGAGAGATTGTGCTGCAGCACTAGTCCCAAGATGGCCGCCGCCTATCAGCCCAGTAACATGTGCCACAAAATGGTCTGCACAACCTTTAAAAAAAATAGCCTTGGACTGTGCTGCTAAATCGCTATTGGTCTGAATCCCAGGTGTAGATGTCTGACTTGTTTGGAGCTTTGGAATGCACACTGTGGCAGCTTCTGCTGCAGCACTACAAGTCGCAAAATGGCGGCCGGCGGTCAGCCCAGGTACATGTGGATGGAAAAATCACTCTGGCCACTCTAAAAATAGCCAATCCCTATCAAAAAAGCAGCTCAGCTGCAGTTGTTCAGATGAATCACAGGTGGAGGAGAGAAATTTGCTTCCAGTTATTCAATTATCCCTGCCTATTCTCGCCCTAGCATCAGCTGCGTCTATCCCTGTTCTATTCACATCGGGAGTGAGCACGTCCCGACGTGCGCACAAGCTTATAAAGAGGCTGAGTCACATGCTGCACTTGGCCAATCACAGCCTTGCCAATAGTAGGCATGGCTGCGATGGCATCTTAGGGCAAGTAGTATGATGCATGTTGATTGGCTGCTTTGCAGCCTTTCAAAATGCGCCAAAATACATGCCGAACGACGAACCCGAACCCGAACTTTTACGAAAAAGTTCGGGTTCGGGTCCGTGTCACGAACACCCCAAAATTCGGTACGGACCCGAACTATGCTCGAACTGTTCGCTCAACACTATAGAGGAGCTTAGGAATGTAGGTTTGAATCTTGGTGAGAAACTCTTGGAGATTATTGGCTTTAACCAGGTCAGATATTTTAAGATCTGAAAGAAAAGACCAGGCTTTATGAAAGTCGCTTCCATTTCTATTAAGAAAGAACGGGAGGACGGAGAGTGGGGCTATAGGGGATAGTTTGTTAGTAGACATTGATAGGGCCGCCGAGCTGTTACAATATTGGAGCATACAATATGTCAGGGCACTAAGAGGGTATTTTTTCTTCTTAGTTGGGGAGGCTACCCAGAAGTTATGGGCAACGTCCTCGCCCAATAGAGCTTTCTCCAAAGCTACATGCATTGAATCGTTGTAGGGTCTGGTCAATTCAATCCATCTCTCTAACTGGATAGCATGTAGATAAGTCTTAAGATCCGGTAAGGATAAGCCTCCTCTACTTGTTTTCCTAATAAGTAAGGGGTATGCTAGTCGTGGCTTTTTATTGGACCAGAGGAAATTACTGAAAAGGGACCGGAAATCAGAGAAGAACTTGTTTGTCAGTGAAATGGGTAGACATCTCAGGGTATAAAGGATCTGCGGGAGGACATAAGTAGCCAGTAGATTTTTCCTACCCAACCATGAGAGAAAGGGTAACTTGACGGAGGCCAGGAAGGTTTTGATTTTACTAAACAAGGGGATATAGTTAAGTCTAAATAAATGTGAGGGGTTTGCCGGAATCATAATTCCCAAATGTTTAATAGCTTCTTTGGGCCATTGGAAAGAAGTGTGCTTTCTAACCTCTATCATGTGTTTTTCCGGTGCTGAGATATTGAGTATCTCGGATTTGTCATAGTTGACCTTGAAATTCGAAACTTCTCCAAAGTCCGTGAATATTTTTATCACCTCTGGAATTGCAACTGCTGGATTTGTAATGAAGAGGAGCAAATCGTCCGCAAAGGCTGCCAATGAATGTGTTTTCCCCTTCACTTGGAGTCCCTTGATGATTTCAGAAGATCTTAATTTGCAAAGGAGAAGCTCCATGGTTAAAATGAACAGAGCCGGAGAGAGAGGGCAACCCTGCCTTGTTCCATTGGAGATGTTGAAGAGCGAAGATAAAGTACCATTAATAAGGACTCTGGCTGAGGGATGCGAGTAAAGCGAAAAGATGGCAGAAACAAACAGAGGGGGAAAACCAAAATGACGCAAGGAACTTTCAATAAAAGACCAATTGACCCTGTCAAATGCTTTTTCAGCATCGGTACCTAACAGGGTCAATGGGATCTTGTGTTTTTTTGCGTAGTATATGGCGTTTAAAACTCTGCTAACATTATGTTTGCCCTCCCGTCCCTTAACAAAACCCACTTGTTCCTCGCCAATAAGTTTGGGGAGTAGCTTTGCTATTCTACAACTTAAAAGTTTGGCCCATATTTTGACATCTACGTTAAGTAGGGATATTGGTCTGTAGCTGCTGCATTTAGCGGGGTCCTTCCCTTCTTTGGGGATCACTGTTATGTGAGCGATTAGTGATTGTGGAGGGAGGGAGGTGCCTTTTAATAAGGAATTACATAAATCTGCTAGTTGTGGGGCAAGAGTTTTCTTGAACTTTTTGTAGTATATTGCAGGTAGCCCACCTGGACCTGGGGATTTCCCTGATGGAGTACTAGCTAAGACCTCTAATATCTCCTCAACCGTAACCGGAGTCAACAACATTTCTTTTTCTATTGAGTCTAGGGTCGGGACTTTGGTTGTCTCAAGGAAGGACTTAATATTGGCCAATGTAAGTTCTGGGCTATTGGATTCTAGGTTATAGAGGGAGGAGTAAAATTTTGTGAATTCCTCAGCAATCGCTGTTGTGTTGGTAAGCTGATGTCCCTCTTCGGATTTGATTCCCTGTATAAAGGTTTTCTCTCTCTGTCCTTTGATCATTTGGGAAAGCAATTTAGAGCCTCTGTCACCATGCATATAAATCTTGTATTTAGCCGCCCTAAGGGCCTTGGCTGATTTGATGTTTAATAAATCTTTCAGCTGTGTTCTTAGTTTTGTAAGTTCCTTGTAATGGGCATCTGTGGCGTCTCTCTTAGAGATATTCTCCAAAACAGAGATTTGGTTTAGAACGGAGTCTACTTGAAGCGTCCTTTGTCTGCGCACCCATGTGCCCAAGGATATAAGCTCTCCTCTTATGTACGCCTTATGTGCCTCCCATATCATGGCCTTATCCATAAGAGGGGTGCAGTTCAGCTCAAAGAAGGCCTCAAGTTTCCTCTCTAGTTTAAGTCTGTCTCTGTCATTTTCCAGGAGGGTCTCATTAAGTCTCCAAGACCAAGCTTTAGGAGGAAGGCCCTTCAACTGGAAGACCAGAGAGACAGGGGCGTGGTCAGATACTGTAATCTGCCCAATAGATGAGGATTTAATCCTCTCCAGGACATGATTAGAGAGGAAGAGGTAGTCTAGGCGCTGAAAGGATCCATGAACAGCTGAGAAGAACGTGAAGTCTCGGACGCTAGGGTGAATCAATCTCCAAGTATCTGTAATGTGATGTTCAGAGAGAGACCTCCGCAAATTTACAGAGTTGGGCAGCAGAGTATTTTTGGGGCCCCAGAGGTGGAATCCAAGGGGTGATCCAAGGCCAGGTTCAAGTCACCTCCCAGAATCAATATTCCTTCCCTAAAGACTTTAAGTAGCTTTAATACTTTAAGAAACCAGGGAATTTGTTTGGTGTTGGGGGCATAGACGTTGACTAAGGTCAGCTTATTACCAAAGAGCGTACCCTTCAGGAACAAAAATCTGCTCTCAGGGTCAACATACTGTGCCTGAATTTGAAAAGGAATATTTGCACCAATACCAATGGACACCCCTCTGGAGGCTGAAGAATGGGAACTGTGAATCCATTTTGGGTAAGATTTAGTGAAAAGGGTTGGGATATGGTTATGCCTGAAATGTGTCTCTTGCAGGAACAGGAGGTCTGCCCTCTCTCTCTTAAGCATCTGATAGACCTGGCTTCTCTTTTGGGGAATATTAAGCCCATTTACGTTTAGTGAAGTTACCTTCAAGGAATCCATGAGGTGTGATAGGTTATGCGACCATACCAGTTGTTGCAACCCAGAGGATCAAAAATTGCTGAGAGCAATACCCATCTTGGAGAACTATAAACAAAACATATAAAATCGAGATTAAGCATATTAATACTCAAAGAGAGCAGGTAATTAGCAGCCCTCACAGGGGAGGGTATTCAGAGGAGAAGGTGGGCAGGGAGGGATTAGCAAGAGAAGAATAAAGAGAAAGTTAGGAAAAGAGGTAGGAGGGGGGGTGAGAGAACTGTGAAATACACAAAGCCTGTTTAGGCCTCTCACAGCACAGGCTTATTATTAAGGCAGTGGGGTTCCACCGAAATAAAAGCTGGGTGGACCGTCTTAAATACGGGCCTCCCCCGCAATACTTAAGCCATGGGGTATGAATATAAGGAAAAAAGAAAAAAGAAAAAAGAAAACAATCCTGAAACAGGTAAAGTGCTGTTGTTCAGGGTCATATTAATGTGGTATACTGAGGTCCTGAGAAGAGCCGAAACATATAACGTACCATTACCTCCTCACTAGGATTAAGATGCGCCTTAACTAGGGTCTAATGAGGTTGTCCCCTCAGGGGGCGCTATATCATAGGAGGTAAGTAGTAGATGAGAAGGCAATGGTAGTGTTATGGACCATAACACAACAACTTAAAACAAGGAAAACATAGACGGTACTTGAAAGTCTATTTAACTGCTCTTGGGACCAGTGTATGTGCCAGCTCGATCTCCGGACATCTCCCGAGGTAAGTTAAACATTCTTAAGTAGTGGTGAGAACCTTCAAGTGTCCCGAAGCTCCGCTTGCCGTTTCTTCGCTTGCGGTGATTTGAATTTTTTAGCTAGTTTCCATTCTTCAAGCGCAGGAAGCGAAGGTAGCTTTAGGTCCTCTGTCATAGGCAGCCAGGAGGGAATATCCAGAGGATCAATCTGCAAAGCGTCCCACATTTTGGTGAGGTCTGCTGGGTGCCGGACTGTAACTTGTTTTCCATTTATGGTGGCACACAGACCAAAAGGAAAGAGCCAGCGCAGAAGGTGTCTTCTCTCTCTAAGGAGATCGGTAAGTGGTTTGAGTTGTCTGCGCTTCGCCAGGGTACTTGCTGAGAGATCCTGATATAGCTGTATTTTGGCGTTTTCAATTGTCAGATCGCCTTTATGTCTGGCGGCAGTTAAAATGGCGGCCGTGTCTACAAAACTTAGTAGGCCACATATAATGTCTCGCGGCGGTGCTTCTGGTGGTGGCTTGTGTCTGAGGGCCCTGTGGGCTCTCTCTATAACTATTTTCTCTGCCCTATCTTGACCTAGTAAGGAGGAGAAGAGTTGACTGACCGTGTCTAAGATGTCCTCTCTTTGCACACTTTCAGGAACACCTCTGATGCGAATATTCTTTCTACGACTCCTGTTCTCCTGATCTTCCAGGTACAGGTAAGTGGTATTCAGATGTTCTCGGATCTCTTCCACTGTCGATTGCATCACACGGCTGTGTTTAGTTATGGCGAGCTGGGAATCTTCCAGAGCTGCCACTCTGTGTCCTGTCTGTTTAAACTCCGTTTTGATGGCGGATAGTTCTCTCAGGACCGGCTCAAAAGCGAGGGCCAGTGACTCCTTAAGGAAAGGCCTGGTGATGGGTGTCGAGCCACGTTCGCTGCGTGTCTCGGACATAGCGCAGGAGCCCTCGTCATCTGAATCCTCAGTGCATGTAGCAGTGGCGGCGGCGGCATCCAGCGCCATCTTGGATCTGACTGCCGGAGAAGATAACTTCTTTTTTAGGAACTTATCCAGGTCGGATTGACCTCTGGCGTGTTTGGGCGTCATCAGTGTCTCTTTAGGCTTGTCCCTGTTAGTTTTCCCCATAATAAAGCAGGGTGGGAACCCGTCAAATAGCTTCTAATAGAGTGCTGCTGTGAGGAGCTCTCAGCTCAAGCGGCCATTTCCTTCCGCGGCTAGCTCCGCCCCCCTACATGTAGATTTTTGAAGCAGACGCTTAGCAAAGCGACGGAGCCTGTCCTGACAGAATTAACGGCCATGCGCCAAGACATACTACATGTCGGAGACAGAGTGGTATCCTTAGAATCTCACCAAGCCATGATTCTGGCCCATCAAACAGCCACAGCATCCTCCTTACAAAAATGCCATACTCACCTGAATGACCTCCACAGCGCTATGGAGGACCAGGAGAATCGTGGACGGAGGAACAATCTCCGTTTCAGGGGGATACCCGAATCAGTCCTCGCCGCAGATATACCAGCTTCTGTCATGGAGATATGTAAATCCCTACTAGGCCCGGAGCATCAGACGGATATTATTATCGAACGCGCTCACATAGCGCTGAGGCCTAAACCGAAGCCATCCGAACCACCCAGGGATGTTATATGCCGCTTTCTAAATTTTCAGGTCAAAACTGCGGTGCTGGAGATGGCCAGAAACCAGGATACATTATCATATGAGGGATCGCCTATCACGATTTTCCAGGACCTTGCTCCTTCAACTTTAAGAAAACGACGAGCCCTGAAGCCCCTAACTGATTGGCTTCGGTCCAATAAGATTTTGTACCGGTGGAACTTTCCATTTGGACTTACCTTCACACATGAGGGTCGTCGTCTCACAATCTCAGCGTTCACTGATCTAGCTGGAATTTTTGACCATCTTCAGATTCCACACATGGACATTGAGAACTAGGAATTATATCAAGACATCCTAGAATTACCGGAGCTGCCCGTGATCACCCCCTTTGAACATCCACGCACTCGAAAATCGCAGAAATCCAAAGGAAGAAACAGACAGTTAACCCCATAAAGACCCTACACCGTGACTTCTTAATTCCTTACTATATGTTAATTAACATGCCTGTCTGAATTCTCACATACCTATTCTTCTTATACGAGACTCATTTGTTCTCATATTCTTAACCCTATACTGCTTGCCTCCTTCCTTCTCCCTCCATGCAACCTCTCATACTCATTTATAATGTACATGTCTAACAAGAGGCCATTCATGGTCATTTCTCATGTGCTTGTCTGGGAACCTCACTTATGAGGCTGTATACGGTGCATTGGGGATCACAAATAGGTTATTTAACCTTTTCCCCCCTACTCCATTCTGTGATGACCCGTCCTTTAAGGTCTATCTCACAGATAGTTTTTCTTTCCATTTTTTATTCTGTTAATTGTTGTTTTGTTTTCTCTGTTATGAAGGTACATGTACTCTGTGCTTTAAAGTCTCTTCAGAAACAAAAGCTCCCTCTGGACCTCACCCTGCTTACCCAGCTCCCATCTGGTATTCTCTACAAAGTCGCACTCTCCTGGGGGAGGAGGGACATTCAGCAAGGTAATACACTACACACTAAACACAATGGCTGACCTATCCTTTGCGTCCTACAATGTCAAAGGCTTTAATTCGCCTTCAAAACGGAGTCAGGTTTTCTCATTGTTACGCAAACTGGGAGCCACTGTCCTTCTCCTCCAGGAGACGCACTTCAAATTTAACCAGTACCCCAATCTCTTGTACGGCCACTATTCACAGTGGTATCACTGTGGCGGCAATTCATCTGCATCAGGGGGGGTGAGTATTGGGTTTCAGGGGAGAGTCCCTTTCCAATATAAGTCACATATGCAGGACCCTGAAGGTCGCTACATTTTAGTTAAGGGCAACATTGGCCCTCAGATCTATACTATCATCAACCTTTACGCACCAAATACTGGTCACCACAGTTGGTTTTCTAAGGTTTTTCCTATCATTAATTCCTTCGCTGAAGGCCTGACCATAGTAAGAGGAGATCTTAATGCAACCTTAAACCCTCAATTGGATTCCTCAACTTTAAAATTGGCCCTATCCCTTAAAACTTTGCGGTACATTAGAGAGGGGTTTTGGAACCTTCACCTTATAGACGTCTGGCGTACGCTACATCCTACTACAGCAGATTACACTTTTTACTCAAATGTCCATGGCTCATATCAACGCCTGGACTACTTATTTGTATCCAAAGAGCACCTTCAATACTGTAGTAACCCTCAAATAGGTTCTTTACACCTTTCTGACCATGCCCCTATTTCCCTATCACTTTCTGCCCCGATCCCCAAACAATATAAATTTAAATGGCGCCTAAACGAATCCCTATTGGGAAACCAGTGCACTAGAAATAAGATTGCTGAACTTCTTGAGGAATATTTCACCTTAAACAAAAACCCTGACATCTCTGCTCTATCATTATGGGATGCCCACAAACCCTTTGTTAGGGGACACTTCATAAGCATGGGAGCTCACCAGAAAAAGAGAGAACCAAAAAACTAGACCTTATTTGCCAGAAAATACAATCCCTGGAATCTTTACATAAACGCTCATTCTCTGCACTACAACTCCAGGAACTGTCTGGTTACAGAGCTGAATTGAAATCCATGTTGCAGCAATCCACAGCTAAGCTTTTTCTAAATTCGCAACATAAGTTTTTTGCTCACGGAGACAAAACATCTAAATTTATGATGAGTAGGATAAGAAAAAGAAGAGCAGCAAACTACATCCACCAAATATCATCCTCTCAAGGTTCTCACCTATATTCCTCCAAAGAAATAGGTGCTCAATTTAGAGAGTTTTATGAAGCTCTATATAATCTGCCCCAAACACTACCCCCTGAGGCCCATACATCCATCCTCTCCTCCTTCCTAGACTCATTATCAATCCCGACTATCCCTGAAGATCAGAGGCAGATGCTGCCATCCCCATTCACTCTTAGAGAATTCAAAACTGCTTTAAAACAAACGCCTTCTGGCAAAAGCCCAGGCCCTGATGGCCTACCAGTACAATACTATAGAACATACCAACAATGCTTACTCCCTCACCTACTTGAGGTTTGTAACTTATCTTTACAAGGGAAAAAATTATCTAGGGACATGACACAAGCCCATGATTCCTAAAGAGGGAAAAGACCCAAAGCAATGTGCCAACTACAGACCCATTTCCCTCCTCAATATAGATCTTAAGCTACTTGCGAAATTATTGGCTAATCGATTGTCGGTTTTCCTTCCTTCAATAGTACATGGGGATCAGGTGGGCTTTATCAGGGGCAGAGAGGGAAGAGACAATACGGCTAGAGTACTGAACATTGTACATTTTTCTGCTAACCGCTCCAGACCTCTCCTACTGCTAAGCACAGACGCAGAAAAAGCATTTGATAGAATAAATTGGCTTTTTCTGAAACATGTCCTTCACCGGTTTGGCCTACCTGATCCTTTTGTACAAGCTACCTTCGCAATGTATGCTCAAGCCTCAGCATCTGTCTTGATCAATGGCGACCTATCTGACCCCTTCACTATCCAAAATGGCACTAGGCAAGGCTGCTCCCTATCCCCTATGCTATTTGTTCTGGGTTTGGAGCCACTCCTCCTGAAACTGAGAGCGGCCAAAAATATTCGAGGAGTGTTCCTGGGAGGCAAAGACCATAAAATAGGCGCATTCGCGGACGATATCATGATCATGACATCTAACCCTAAAGACTCATTACATATCATTCAAAAACACCTAGATTGCTACAGCTCTTTCTCCAACTTTAAAATCAACAAGCAAAAATCTTTAGTAGTATGTGTGGGGATCCCCCAATCGACCCAAAACAGCTTAAAAAGAGATTCCCCTTTCAATTGGTCCTCCCCTTATATAACATATCTAGGGATTAAAATTAGCTCAAACACCAAAGATCTGTTTACACTAAACTATACCCCATTATTAAAAGAAATCTCCTCTAGCATAGATAAATTAGATATCCCAACCATCTCTTGGTTTGGACGAAAGAATCTACTAATGTCTTTAATACTCCCCCGCCTTACATATCTACAGCAGGTTCTGCCCATCCCAGTTCCCAAAGCCTACTATAACTCCTTAAGGAAATTATTTCGCTCATTTATATGGAGAGGGAAAAAAACAAGATTGTCTTACGAACTCCTGTCTCGTCCTAAAAGTTTCGGAGGTATAGCCCTACCAGACCCAGAGTTATATGGGAAGGCAGTCCTTTTGTCTAGAATAATAGAATGGCTTAGACCTAATAGCACAAAACCCTGGATAGCAATGGAGCAGGAATTAGTAAACAAACCATTTAGATCCCTACTATTAGGCAACAAAAGCACATGTAATTTACCCTCCTCACCGTATCCTATCATTCAAGCCACTATGAATGTGTGGAAATGGTTTCAATCTTCTCACTGCTCAATACCCTTCCCATCTCCTCTTCTTTCCATTAGGGATATACTGGGAACAGCACTGCCTGAAGTAATAGATTGTACCCCAAGGGACTTGAGGGACTCAACGCATCCAATTCTATCATTTTTTGATTCCAATGGTTCCTTAGTCCAATTCAAGGAGTTTCAAGCGATCTTAGATACTGATCGCAGACATATCTCCTCCACATCTTATATACATGCATTCATCTCTCAACACGTAACAGTGAGTGACATTTATCGACCTTTACTTTGGTCTGAGGCTTTAATCTCCAGCCCTATCCCCCCAAAGAAACTAATCTCACAACTCTTCAAAAGGCTAAACATTCCAGCGACTTCCACTAAACCAGCGTTTGTTCGCCACTGGGAAAGGGATTTGGGACAGGAGATCTCAAGCTCCATAATATTAGATGTATTGTCTTCTCCACACTGCTCATCCAGATGTGTACGCATACAGGAAAATGGATAAAAGATCCTAACCAGGTGGTACAAAACCCCTGATATCACCTCGCTATACTCGGCTACAGCTTCCGACAAATGCTGGAGGTGCGGTAATAGTAGAGGAACTTTTTTCCACATTTGGTGGTATTGCCCGATTATTAAGACTTGGTGGGAAGAAATATTCCAAATTAGCAACTCAATATGCAAGACTAAAATTCAAATGTCAGCAAGTAAAGCCCTACTTAACCTTGATTTGGATTTGGACAAGGCAGACCTCCCAATGCCTTTCCTCTTCAAACAGCTTCTGATGGCAGCTCGACTATTAATCCCAAAATGTTGGCTGTCACCTATCCCTCCCTCTATAGAGCAATGGAAACTGAAAGTGGATCAAATCTTTCGCTTTGAAGAACTTTCCTCATGGGAGGCTAGGAATCATCCAAAATTTCAACGCCACTGGCACCTATGGCAAAAATTTAGACACCCGAGCTATGCATAAAGTACAGCTCTACATTCCGTTAGATTGGAAATTCCTAATGATATGGGTCTACTTTGGAAAGAAAATAAATTACTTATAAACCACTTGTCAACCTCTTTATATTGCCCTCATCTGGTGCGCCCCACTATTGATGTTATTGATATTATATCACTTGTGGCTAAACATTGAGGTTATAGTAACTGTAAACTTGTGATAATGAGAATGTCAAACTTGTATTTCTGTGACTTTAACTTTTATCGCTGTATCTGATGTATACCTTATGTAATAACATATATAAAATTTTGCTACACAACTTTGCAAGGTGTAAAAGCACACATTGATATACCTTGGTAATGTTATAAAAAATTAAAAATTTAAATAAAAAAAAAAAGTTTTAGTGTCTCCATAGTCTAAGAGCCATAGTTTTTTTCAGTTTTTGGGCAATTATCTTAAGTAGGGTCTCATTTTTTGCGGGATGAGATGACGGTTTGATTGGCATCTATTTTGGGGTGCATATGACTTTTTGATTGCTTGCTATTACACTTTTTGTGACGTAAGATGACAAAAAATGGCTTTTTTTACACCGTTTTAATTTTTTTACGGTGGTCATCTGAGGAGTTAGATCATGTGATATTTTTATAGAGCCGGTCGATACGGACGCGGCGATACCTAATATGTATACTTTTTTTTATTTATGTAAGTTTTACATAATGATTTCATTTTTGAAACAAAAAAATCATGTTTTAGTGTTTCCATAGTCTAAGAGCCATAGTTTTTTCAATTTTTGGCCGATTATCTTGGGTAGGGTATCTTGTTACAATTTTGGCGTACATGCGACTTTTTTTGATCACTTTTATTACCTTTTTTTGGAAGTAAGGTGGGCAAAATTTCAATTTCATCATAGTTTTTTATTTTTTATTTTTATGGCGTTCACCGTTCGGGTAAAGTAACATGACCGTTTTATAGATCAGGTCATTACGGACGCGGCGATACCAAACATGTGTAGGGAATTTTATTTTTTTTCATTTTTAATCAGTGATAAATGTGTTTTTTGATTTTTACTTTATTTTCACTTTTATTCACTTTTTTTTTGACCCAGACCCACTTGGTTCTTGAAGATCCAGTGGGTCTGATGTCAGTATAATACAGTACAGTACAATATATATTGTACTGTACTGTATTTTACACTTTGTCTGAACAGATCTATGCCTTTTAGCAAAGATCTGTTCAGCACCATGGACAGCAGGATGCCTGAGACGGCGTCCTGTTGCCATGGGAACCTTCCCCGTCTGCTCAGTACTGGCCAGAACTGCGCAAACGGGGAAGGGTAAGGAGGGGATCTGTCGGGGGGCTGTCTGGGGGCTCTCCCCCTCTCCATCGATGGGAGAGGGAGTGAGCTCCCTGAGCTGTTAACCTTTTCCATACAGCGGTCCGTACGGACCGCTGTATGGAAAGGGTTAAACGGCTGACATCGCATCGCAGATGTCAGCCGTTTATACCAGGGTGCCAGCAATGTGCTGACACCCTGGTATACCCACTAGACGCCAACCGCCCGCCTCCCGCACCAACCGCCCTGGTATACCCACTAGACGCACCGCCCGCCTCCCGCACCGCCCGCAACCCTCCCCCTGCACCTCCCACCGGGCTAAAATCATTTAGGGGTGCAGGGGGGGGATACAGATATATTTTAGAAATACTAAAGTTTCTGATCCCCGCGGTCAGGGACCGCGGGGATCAGAAAATGCAGAAATCGCAGCAAACCGCAGGTCTGAATTGACCTGCGGTTTTCCGCGATCGCCGACATGGGGGGGTCATGGGACCCCCCCGCGCATTTAGCCTAGGTGCCTGCTCAACTATTTGAGCAGGCATCAGGTTCTGATCACTGCCGGCCGGACGGCAGTGATCGGAACAACACAGGGCGTACATGGACATGGACCTGTGTCCTTAAGTACCAGGGCACAAGAGCGTACCTGTACGCCCTATGTCCTTAAGAGGTTAAACACACAAACACGTGTGTGCAACTGACTGCTATTTATTCACAGTCAAAATTGTTGTTTTTCTTTAAATGGAATCGAATGTGACACCAGATATGAGTTGCGCTGGTGACACTGTGCACTTGCAGGGCATGAAACACACGCGCGTGACGGCAACTGACTGCTATTATATTACAGTCCAAAAATTATTATATATATTTTTTTAAATGCAAGCTACTGTGACACCAGTTATGAGTGGTCGCACTGGGCAAGTGGGCACAGTATACACTGTGAGCCTGACACACGCTGGCAGGCAGGCAACTGCAATTAGATTACACAGAAAAAAAAAAAAAGCAGACTGATGTTCTAGCCC
The DNA here is from genome assembly GCF_905171765.1 of Bufo bufo. NCBI lineage: Eukaryota > Metazoa > Chordata > Amphibia > Anura > Bufonidae > Bufo > Bufo bufo. The sequence continues at coordinate 341,918,689 of NC_053393.1, read as the reverse complement.
TAAAAAGGGCTTTTTGGGGTGCTGTCCTTACAGCAGAGATCAGATGAGTCTTTCAGGACTGTAGTGGACACTGAATACACTGGCCTAGCTATCGATTTCCCTATTAAATCAGCAGCAGCTACACTGTCCCTCCTCTCACTAAGAATGCAGCTTCCGAATGAATCTAAAATGGATGCTGTCCAGTAGGAGGGAGGGTCTGCTGCTGATTGGCTGGAATGTGTCTGCTGACTGTGAGGTACAGGGCCATTAGGAACCCAGCTCTAAGTTGAAATCGCAATGCGATTAATATAACCTGTATTAATCGCATTGCGATTACAACTTAGATCTGAGTTCCTAATGGTTGTATTGCTAGAATTGACGAATATAACGAATAAAGCACTATATTCTCAATCTCCTTATATTCTAGCAATACAACCATTAGGAACCCAGCTCTAAGTTGAATTCGCAATGCGATTGATATAATCTGTATTAATCGCATTGCGATTACAACTTAGTCAAATTTGTGACACTGCAGCTTCCGAATGAATCTAAAATGGATGCTGTCCAGGAGGTGGGAGGGTCTGGGAGGGAGGGTATGATGCTGATTGGCTGGAATGTGTCTGCTGACTGTGAGGTACAGGGTCAAAGTTTACACAATGATGACGAATAGGGGGCGGACCGAACATCGCATATGTTCGCCCACCGTGGCGAACGCGAAAAAGCGATGTTCGCCGGGAACTATTCGCCGGCGAATAGTTCGGGACATCTCTAGTGGCAAGGTGACATAGTGTGGATATGGCAGCAGCATCCGGTGACCACAGTGTGGCAAGGTGACATAGTTTGGAGATGGCAGCAGAAGCTGCATCAGGAGACCACAAAGTTACCCAGTAACAGAGTGGGGTGGGGAATAGCAATACCAGTACCCGCCTTCGAAGGTGGGTGAAAGAAGGAGCACTTGGCATCAGATGTGTGGCATCAGGCGAGTGGAAGCATCAGAATAGTAGCTGAGGCAGGTAGTCAGAAGAAACCGGTCTCTTGTATCAAAGTGTTGGTGTGGCACCATGGATTATCTAATCTGATGCATCAGGAATTGGTGGTTGGAAATCCTGGCTGATCGACGCCTGATTGATTTTGACAAAGGTCCGTCTCTCCACATTTTGGGTGGACAGGCGAGTTCTCCTTGGGATAACTATGACCCCCGCCGCACTAAACACCCCCTCTGATGCCTCTGATTCCATGGAAAACTCTGCTAGTTGATGCCACAAATCCAGTTTGGCTACCCAGTAGTCCAGTGGATATTCAATGTGGGGTGGCAGGGTGCTGTCCAAGTATGCCACCACCTTCTGGTTCAGGTTCTGCTCTACGTCTAGCTGCTGCTGGTGAGTAGTTTCATCACTATGCGGTTGAAGAAAGCTACTCATCAGCGACTGTAGACTCAGGCTGCTGCAACCAAACCCCTCCCCAGCAGCCATGGCAGTTGAACGTGAGCGCAGAGGGCCCTCCCAGTCAGACCTGTGAGAGGATGGACAATGGCGCAGATAGGCAGCGGCCTTCTGACTACATAGGATGTCTCTGTAGTAGTTCAGTTTGTCCTCCCTCTCGGTGGGTGTAAAAAAGGCCCCCATTCTAGACCGGTAGCAAGGGTCCAACAAGGTGGAGAGCCAGAAGTCATCCCTCTGCCGATAATGGTAACAATTCGGCTGTCACTACTCAAGAAGTGAGCATGCATCATGCCTCTTGTGCAAGTGACTCAGAGGGACTCCCTGCCTCCATCTCCACTGCATACTGCCACGGTGTGTCCGGGTCCTCTGTCTCGTCTTCCTCATCATCCTGTAGCTCCACTGGCTGCTCCTGCTCCTCCTGTCCTGTCAGCTGAGTAGAAAAACCACTACTGCCTGTGCTTTAACGTACTCCTCCCCCTCCTCTTCCAGTTCATCACCCACAAGGTTCATGCTGCCGTGAGATTGGGGCACCATGTCTCCTGTCCCCTGACCAGCCATTGTTACCAGCATTTGTTCCAGGACATGAAGCAGTGGAATGACGTTGTTCATTCCATAGTCCTCGCGACTGACAAATAATGTGGTCTCCTCAAAGGGCCTGAGCCACTGGCTGACATCGAAGTTATACAGTGGAGTACTCCTATCCGCTTTTATCATCAAGAAATTGTTGATGGCCTTTCTCTGTTCGTATAGTCGGTCCAACATATGGAGAGTGGAAGTGTTGCATATCAGCCTATGTTGCGGTATGCCGTTCTGCCACTGTAGCTCAAGGAGGGTGTGTTTTGCGGTTTACGAATGGCTGAACTGCATGAAAAGTTTCCTGGCCATTTTTAGGGTGTCTTGCAGATGGGTGGAAGACTTCAGTAACCACTTGACAACCAGATTGAATACGAGTGCCATGCAGAGCACATGACTCAGCCTTCCTTGACGCAGCGCCGACACCATGTTATTCCCGTTGTCAGTCAGCATGGTTCCGATTTTCAGTTGTCGCAGAGAAAGTCAGGATTCGAAGCATAACACAGAGCAGTTCCTTCCCTGTGTGACTCTGTTTGCCAAGGCAATCCAGGTGCAGAACAGCATGATACCGCCGAGCCCTGCACATATGATATGCTGGAGGGGCACTGTGACTTGTCCCTGCAGACAGTGGAGGCTGAGGACATGGTGGAGGATGAGGAGGCATAGGCGGACATTGTCACAGGACCAACAGTGTGACAACATGGAGGCAGAAGTGGCGTGACCTGGCCAAGTTGCTGTTGTGGCTGTATAGGAACCACATTCACCCAGTGGGCCGTAAAGGACATGTATTGTCCCTGACTGTAGTTACAGCTCCACATGTTGGCACTGCCTTGCACTTTGGCAGACACCGACAGGCTCAAGGACTGGCCCACCTTCATTTCTACATGTGTGTGCAGGGCTGGTGCTGCTTTTTGGCAAAGAAATAACAGCATGGACTCTCCACCTCGGCTCGGCGAAAGCCATCAGTTCTCTGAAAGGTGCAGAGTACACCACTTGGAAAGGGAGGGACTGCGCCGTTGGATGCGTGCAAGCATACTGCTGTCTCTTGCCAATCGCTTCGTTGACTGATTGCTGATGGAATGACTGACGAGGAGGAGCATCTGGACCAGCAGAAGATGGCATTGACAGACACCTCCTTTCGTCTGAGGTGGTGGAACTTTGACTGGCTGAAACTGGGTGCGTGCCACTGGGTTATGTAATGGTAGCTGCGGCAGGCTGGACCACTACATCAGAGCCACAGTTCTCCCAGGCCACTTTATGGTGATGCTGCAAATGTTGACGCAGGGCCGTGGTGCCAACATTTGCACCCTGCCCACGCTTCACCTTCTGCCCACATATTCTACATATGGCCATGTTGACCTCCTCTGGCAGCTTCACCAAAAACTGCCACACCGCCAAGTACCTGATTTTCCCACCAACACTAATCACTGGCTGACTGCTACCACCGCTACCTCTGTGAACCCCTGCACCACTTCTTTCCGGGCAGGTAGGCTGCTACAATGCGGATGTACTACCCTGTGCCCATTTGGCTCCCGACCTCCCACTGCTGCCACCCTGCTGACTCCTGGCCACGCTAGCGACTTGCTGGCTCTGCCACTGGCTCACTGGCAAGCTGACACCCTCTTCTCCTGATGACGAAGCCCCTTCTTCACCCGGCTCTTAAGAGTGATCAGCTTCATAATTGAGTAGTGTCTGCACAACACTGATGTCCTCCTCAGCGGTCTCTGGGTCAGGAGCCTGAACGCTCGCAACACAAGCTCCCGTGCCACTCTCCTCATTACTACTTCTCCGCCTATCGGAGGAAGCAGCGGATGTCTCCTCCAGATCTTGAATGGGCTGTAGCTGCTGAATGTCCTCTAGTAGCTCTTCCTTGCTGAAAAGTGTAGCCGAGTCTACAGCATAGAATACTTCTCGCGGTGAGTGAATTGAAAAGGACAGAGGCAGGTTGAGAACTGGTGAGGGCACAGGGCCTGCTCCTGGGCCCTGCCAACTAAGGGTTGTGTCCGACGAACCCACCCACTGTTGGCTGGGGGTGTCTGATGTCACTTGGGATGAAGTGGATGACCGAGTTAACCAATCAAAAACCGCTGAAGTGCTGATCAAGACACTAGATGACACCGGGAGCTCAGGCCTCTCGCTGTAACTCCTGTTGTCACGCCCCCTTACTCTGCTGCGACCTCTGCTTGAAACAAAAACATTAAGGCCTCTGCCACTCCTCTGTGCATGGCCTGGCACTTCTCTGCCTGACATACTTGTAGCAGAACTAAACAAATTAAATGGAAATTAAAACATCCCTAAAAGCGACAAATATATCTTTCTTTTTGTTCTGAAATAGGCCACAAAATTATTTCTGCACACATAACACCAAATGTGAACTGCGTGTATTTTTCTCTAGAAATATGACAAGAAACGCTTATAGCGCAAATAACACCAAATGTGAATAGTGTCTATTTTTCTTGCATTGTAATGAACTGACAATAAATGTTTGTACCGCAAATAACACCAAATGTGAACAGCATCTATTTTTCTCGTATTGTATTGAACTGACAATAAATGTTTTTACCGCAAAAAACACCAAATGTGAACAGCATCTATTTTTCTCGTATTGTACTTAACTGACAAAAGATGTTTTTAGAGCAAATAACACCAATACTGAACTGACAATAAATGTTTGTACCGCAAATAACACCAAATGTGAACAGCGTCTATTTTTCTCGTATTGTACTGAATTGACAATAAATGTTTGTACAACAAATAACACCAAATGTGAACAGCGTCTATTTTTTCTCGTATTGTATTGAACTGACAATAAATGTTTTTACCGCAAAAAACACCAAATGTGAACAGCGTCTATTTTTCTCGTACTGTACTATAATAGGGCACTAAATGCTTTCACCATATATAGCTGCAGAAGCGAACAGAGTATATATTTCTCTTTTTCCACAGATGTAAGCCACTAAAGACTTTTCAACATAACACTTGTACCCCTGCAACAAATTGCTGGAATGACAGAGCTGTATAATGGCTATTTAGATCTACAAATAATCTTTCCCTGCACTTGTAAATCATATTTTTTTTCCGAATGATGTTTTCTGTATGAAATCACGCCATATCAGCATGGCTTCGTGAGGGATCGGTCATGCCAAACTAATTTAATCAGTTTCTATGAGGAGGTAAGTTCTAGACTTGACAGCGGCGAATCAATGGATGTCGTATATCTGGACTTCTCCAAAGCATTTGACACTGTACCACATAAAACGTTAGTATATAAAATGAGAATGCTTGGCTGGGGGAAAATGTCTGTATGTGGGTAAGTAATTGGCTCAATGATAGAAAACAGAGGGTGGTTATTAACGGTGCACACTCAGATTGGGTCACTGTCACTAGTGGGGTACCTCAGGGGTCAGTATTGGTCCCTATTCTCTTCAATATATTTATTAATGATCTTGTAGAAGGCTTGCATAGTAAAGTATCAATTTTCACAGATGACACTAAACTGTGTAAAGTAATTAACACTGAAGAGGACAGTATACTACTACAGAGGGATCTAGATAGATTGGAGGTTTGGGCAGATAAGTGGCAGATGAGGTTTAACACTGACAAATGTAAAGTTATGCACATGGGAAGGAATAATGCAAGTCACCCGTACATACTAAATGATAAAACACTCTGTAACACTGACATGGAAAAGAACCTAGGAATTTTAATAAACAGCAAACTAAGCTGCAAAAACCAGTGTCAGGCAGCTGCTGCCAAGGCCAATAAGATAATGGGTTGCATCAGAAGGGGCATAGATGCCCGTGATAAGAACATAGTCCTACTACTTTACAAATCGCTACTCAGACCACACATAGAGTATTGTGTACAGTTCTGGGCTTCTGTAAACAAGGCAGACATAGCAGAGCTGGAGGGGGTCCAGAGGAGGGCAACTAAAGTAATAACTGGAATGGGGCAACTACAGTACCCTGAAAGATTATCAAAATTAGGGTTATTCACGTTAGAAAAAAGACTGAGGGGAGATCTAATTACTATGTATAAATATATCAAGGGTCAGTATAGAGATCTATCCCATCATCTATTTATACCCAGGACTGTGACTGTGACGAGGGGACATCCTCTGCGTCTGGAGGAAAGAAGGTTTGTACACAAACATAAAAGAGGATTCTTTACGGTAAGAGCAGTGAGCCTATGGAACTCTTTGCCTGAGGAGGTGGTGATGGTGAGTACAATAAAGGAATTCAAGAGGGGCCTGGATGTATTTCTGGAGCATAATAATATTACAGTCTATAGCTACTAGAGAGGGGTTGTTGATCCAGGGAGTTAGTCCGATTGCCTGATTGGAGTCAGGAAGGAATTTTTTATTCCCCTAAAGTGGGGAAAATTGGCCTCTACTTCACAAGTTTTTTTTTGCCTTCATCTGGAACAACTTGCAGGATGATAGGCCGAACTGGATGGACAAATATCTTTTTTATGTTATGTACTATGTTACTCTCCCTAGCTCCTGAAACGTCTGTTCCAGCACATAGATGATGTGAAATGATTCCTCCCTATCCTTATCGTGCACTTATAAAAAAGGCTTTTTTTTCACAATGAGGTTTTCTTTCACTCTCCCTAGCGCCTGAATAAACATCTGTTCCTGAACAAAGTACGATGGTGAATGTCAGAATCTAAGATGGCCACCGTATTTATAGGGCTGTGACATCACCGGGCTGGCTGGCTGCTGATTGGCTGCATGCATGGCATTATGGGTCATCCCACGTATGGGTCATTCCTAGAGTTCCATACCCCATGTCCTCACACGTGTAGCCGCTAATGTTGATCGCTAATATTCTAATCACTAATTTTTATCGCAAATAATGTAACTTTGAGAATTTGCGAATGTAAGGAAATATTCTTATCTTCCCCTTATTATGTACCCCAGGTACAAGACTTCGTTATTCAGCTTGATTTGATTCTTATATCTGACGTCAGAGAGAGTGATAATGAAGCAAGATAGACTGCTGTGTAGTTTCAAAATGACTCTGAAGGATTTATTATCTCGTGAGACTTATATAGTCCTAAATGACATGATGTTTAAGTTAAACAGTAACACATGTTTTTAGCCAGCTAGTTATCCTTTCTTCTACCAGAGTCCAAGGCTATCTATATCATGCGAGAAAAACCTCTTAGTAATAGCTATCATATGGACTTTCACCTGCTACGTGTCCTTGCTTGCGTAATATATTAATGTATGGGACATGATGTAATATAAGCTTATATAAAAATAGGTTTTGGACTGTAATAGAATCCTTCAACCCCCTCTTAAAACCTATTTACATATATCTATATAATGTGGGTTTTTTATTTTGTTCCTTTCTAGTTCTTCCTTTGTTTGCTTGTAAGCCTTTAGGTATTCCATATACCCTTCAGGAGTATAATCCTCAGGCTTTGTTGGGGTTGTGTTTACCTCTTCTACCTCTACTGGAGTATAGAGGAATGTTGAGTGTACCCCTCTTTCGGCCACTTTTTTACATATGGTAAGAAGGGAGGGCACACACTGTAGACAACAGCAGACACTTACTATTGCAGTGACCACGGCGAGTGCCACTCCTAAAACATACCTTATTTGACCAAAGTCAGGTATCCAGCCAAAAAGCCAGTCCCACCATCCTTGGTCAACATCTTGTTTTATATGTTTTATCATCTCTTCTAGTTGGCCTATTTTATCTTTTATTCCACGGGAGTGATCTAATAAATTGGAACAACACATCCCTGGAACGCTGAGCATCCTACACCATGTTGGAGCAATAAATAGTCAATAGTTGCCCTATTCTGCAAGATAGCCTTTTTATACGATTGTATATCCAGCATCATATCTTGCAGAACTGCACTAGTGACATTTATCTGTTTTACCATACAACAGGCAAGTTTTGATATTGTCCTGTGGTTATACAGTGGCGGAAATAATTATTTGACCCCTCACTGATTTTGTAAGTTTGTCCAATGACAAAGAAATGAAAAGTCTCAGAACAGTATCATTTCAATGGTAGGTTTATTGTAACAGTGGCAGATAGCACATCAAAAGGAAAATCGAAAAAATAACTTTAAATAAAAGATAGCAACTGATTTGCATTTCATTGAGTGAAATAAGTATTTGAACCCCTACCAACCATTAAGAGTTCTGGCTCCCACAGAGTGGTTAGACACTTCTACTCAATTAGTCACCCTCATTAAGGACACCTGTCTTAACTAGTCACCTGTATAAAAGACACCTGTCCACAGAATCAATCAATCAAGCAGACTCCAAACTCTCCAACATGGGAAAGACCAAAGAGCTGTCCAAGGATGTCAGAGACAAAATTGTAGACCTGCACAAGGCTGGAATGGGCTACAAAACCATTATCAAGAAGCTGGGAGAGAAGGTGACAACTGTTGGTGCGATTGTTCGAAAATGGAAGGAGCACAAAATGACCATCAATCGACCTCGCTCTGGGGCTCCACGCAAGATCTCACCTCGTGGGGTGTCAATGGTTCTGAGAAAGGTGAAAAAGCATCCTAGAACTACACGGGAGGAGTTAGTTAATGACCTCAAATTAGCAGGGACCACAGTCACCAAGAAAACCATTGGAAACACATTACACCGCAATGGATTAAAATCCTGCAGGGCTCGCAAGGTCCCCCTGCTCAGGAAGGCACATGTGCAGGCCCGTCTGAAGTTTGCCAATGAACACCTGAATGATTCAGAGAGTGACTGGGAGAAGGTGCTGTGGTCTGATGAGACCAAAATAGAGCTCTTTGGCATTAACTCAACTCGCTGTGTTTGGAGGAAGAAAAATGCTGCCTATGACCCCCAAAACACCGTCCCCACCGTCAAGCATGGGGGTGGAAACATTTTGCTTTGGGGGTGTTTTTCTGCTAAGGGCACAGGACAACTTATTCGCATAAACGGGAAAATGGACGGAGCCATGTATCGTGAAATCCTGAGCGACAACCTCCTTCCCTCTGCCAGGAAACTGAAAATGGGTCGTGGATGGGTGTTCCAGCACGACAATGACCCAAAACATACAGCAAAGGCAACAAAGGAGTGGCTCAAGAAGAAGCACATTAAGGTCATGGAGTGGCCTAGTCAGTCTCCGGACCTTAATCCAATCGAAAACCTATGGAGGGAGCTCAAGCTCAGAGTTGCACAGAGACAGCCTCGAAACCTTAGGGATTTAGAGATGATCTGCAAAGAGGAGTGGACCAACATTCCTCCTAAAATGTGCGCAAACTTGGTCATCAATTACAAGAAACGTTTGACCTCTGTGCTTGCAAACAAGGGTTTTTCCACCAAGTATTAAGTCTTTTTTTGTTAGAGGGTTCAAATACTTATTTCACTCAATGAAATGCAAATCAGTTGCTATCTTTTATTTAAAGTTATTTTTTCGATTTTCCTTTTGATGTGCTATCTGCCACTGTTACAATAAACCTACCATTGAAATGATACTGTTCTGAGACTTTTCATTTCTTTGTCATTGGACAAACTTACAAAATCAGTGAGGGGTCAAATAATTATTTCCGCCACTGTATATGGCCAACCCTGGTACCCCTATCAAAGATACCCCTTAACTAATGTATTCTGCTCTAGAGAGGAGATTCACATTATAATCACAATTTTCTGGTAACTATAGGGAATAGAGTTGAGCGAACACCTGGATGTTCGGTTTCGACGAGTTCGGCCGAACTTTCGAAAAATGTTCGGGTTCGGGATCCGAACTCGACCCGAACTTCATCCCGAACCCGAACCCCATAGAAGTCAATGGGGACCCGAACTTTTGGGCACTAAAAAGGCTGTAAAACACACCCGGAAAGGGCTAGAGGGCTGCAAAAGGCAGCAAAATGTAGTTAAATCCCCTGCAAACAGATGTAGATAGGGAAATGATGAGTTAACATAAAATAAATAAAAATTAAACAATATTAATTGGAGTGAGGTCCCATAGCACAGAATCAGGCTTCAAGTCACCCACCAATGGAGAAGGTCACTTACTATTATTTTGACCACAGCACCCAGACAAAGGAGAGAGGTCCCACAGCAGAGAACCAGGCATCATGTCACCCACCACAGGAGTAGGCCACCATTTAGTTACTTTGACCCCTACACCCAGACGGAGGAGAGAGGTTACACAGCAGAGAATCAGGCATTTAGATCACCCACCACAGGAGTAGGCCACCATTGAATCAGACCCCGGCAACCATGTCAGATGGCACAAGCATAAGCTTTATATCAATCAGCACAGGAGAAGGCGACTTTGACAGACTTTGACCCCTACACCCGGACGGAGGAGAGAGGTTTCAAAGCAGAGAATCAGGCATTTAGATCACCCACCACAGGAGTAGGCCCCAATTTAATGGGACCCCGGCAACCATGTCAGATGGCACAACCATCAGCTTCATATCAATCAGCACAGGAGAAGGCGACTTTGAAAGACTTTGACCCCTACACCCAGACGGAGGAGAGAGGTTTCACAGCAGAGAATCAGGCATTTAGATCACCCACCACAGGAGTAGGCCCCCATTGAATCAGACCCTGGCAACCATGTCAGATGGCACAACCATCAGCTTTATATCAATCAGCACAGGAGAAGGCGACTTTGAAAGACTTTGACCCCTACACCCAGATGGAGGAGAGAGGTTTCACAGCAGAGAATCAGGCATCATATCAACCACCACAGGAGAAGCCACCATTTAGTTACTTTGACCCCTGCACCCAGGAAGAGGAGAGAGGCACCACAGCACATATTCTGGCATCATATCAGCCACCACAGGAGAAGCCACCATTGAGTTACTTTGACCCCCGCACCCAGGAAGAGGAGAGAGGCACCACAGCACATATTCTGGCATCATATCAGCCACCACAGGAGAAGCCACCATTGAGTTACTTTGACCCCCGCACCCAGGAAGAGGAGAGAGGCACCACAGCACATATTCTGGCATCATATCAGCCACCACAGGAGAAGCCACCATTGAGTTACTTTGACCCCTGCACCCAGGAAGAGGAGAGAGGCCCCACAGCACATATTCTGGCATCATATCAGCCACCACAGGAGAAGCCACCATTTAGTTACTTTGACCCCTTCACCCAAACAGAGGAGAGAGGTTCCACATCAGAGAATCAGGCATCATATCAACCACCACAGGAGTAGGCCCCAATTTAATGGGACCCCGGCAACCATGTCAGATGGCACAACCATCAGCTTCATATCAATCAGCACAGGAGAAGGCGACTTTGAAAGACTTTGACCCCTACACCCAGACGGAGGAGAGAGGTTTCACAGCAGAGAATCAGGCATTTAGATCACCCACCACAGGAGTAGGCCCCCATTGAATCAGACCCTGGCAACCATGTCAGATGGCACAACCATCAGCTTTATATCAATCAGCACAGGAGAAGGCGACTTTGAAAGACTTTGACCCCTACACCCAGATGGAGGAGAGAGGTTTCACAGCAGAGAATCAGGCATCATATCAACCACCACAGGAGAAGCCACCATTTAGTTACTTTGACCCCTGCACCCAGGAAGAGGAGAGAGGCACCACAGCACATATTCTGGCATCATATCAGCCACCACAGGAGAAGCCACCATTGAGTTACTTTGACCCCCGCACCCAGGAAGAGGAGAGAGGCACCACAGCACATATTCTGGCATCATATCAGCCACCACAGGAGAAGCCACCATTGAGTTACTTTGACCCCTGCACCCAGGAAGAGGAGAGAGGCCCCACAGCACATATTCTGGCATCATACTAACCACCACAGGAGAAGCCACCATTGAGTTACTTTGACCCCTGCACCCAGGAAGAGGAGAGAGGCCCCACAGCACATATTCTGGCATCATATCAGCCACCACAGGAGAAGCCACCATTGAGTTACTTTGACCCCGGAAATCTACAGTAAGTGAATTTAAACATGCCTGGGCTATCCTAACATAAAAAAAGAAATAATATAAGGGCAGACTAGATGGACCAGGTGGTCTTTTTCTGCCGTCACTCTTCTATGTTTCTATGTTTCTATGTTTCTATGACCCCCGCACCCAGGAAGAGGAGAGAGGCACCACAGCACATATTCTGGCATCATATCAGCCACCACAGGAGAAGCCACCATTGAGTTACTTTGACCCCCGCACCCAGGAAGAGGAGAGAGGCACCACAGCACATATTCAGGCATCATATCACACACCACAGGAGAAGGCCTCTTTCAGTGATTTAGGCCTTTGGACCCAGACAGAGGAGAGAGGCACCACAGCACATATTCTGGCATCATATCAGCCACCACAGGAGAAGCCACCATTGAGTTACTTTGACCCCCGCACCCAGGAAGAGGAGAGAGGCACCACAGCACATATTCTGGCATCATATCAGCCACCACAGGAGAAGCCACCATTTAGTTACTTTGACCCCTGCACCCAGGAAGAGGAGAGAGGCACCACAGCACATATTCTGGCATCATATCAGCCACCACAGGAGAAGCCACCATTTAGTTACTTTGACCCCTTCACCCAAACAGAGGAGAGAGGTTCCACATCAGAGAATCAGGCATCATATCAACCACCACAGGAGTAGGCCACAATTTAGTTTATTTGACCCCTGCACCCAGGAAGAGGAGAGAGGCCCCACAGCACATATTCTGGCATCATATCACACACCACAGGAGAAGGCCTCTTTCAGTGATTTAGGCCTTTGGACCCAGACAGAGGAGAGAGGTCAGAGATTAGCTTCATATCCCCCAGCACAGCAGAAGACCGCTTTATTTGACTTAGGCCTCAGCACCCAGACAGAAGACAGAGGTAGCA
>NC_053393.1:341859900-341905387 GCF_905171765.1 Bufo bufo | reverse complement strand
CACAAGTTAGTGGAATATGAGACTTTGTAAGAAAAAAAAAAAAAAAATCATCATTTTCCGCTAACTTGTGACAAAAAATAAAAAGTTCTATGAACTCACTATGCCCATCAGAGAATACCTTAGGGTGTGTACTTTCCGAAATGGGGTCATTTGTGGGGTGTTTGTACTGTATGGGCATTGTAAAACCTCAGCAAACATGACAGGTGCTCAGAAAGTCAGAGCTGCTTCAAAAAGCGGAAATTCACATTTTTGTACCATAGTTTTTAAACGCTATAACTTTTACCCAAACCATTTTTTTTTTACCCAAACATTTTTTTTTTTATCAAAGACATGTAGAACAATAAATTTAGAGCAAAATTTAGATATGGATCTCGTTTTTTCTGCAAAATTTGACGACTAAAAGTGAAAAATGTCATTTTCTTGCAAAAAAATCGTTAAATTTCGATTAATAACAAAAAAAGTAAAAATGTCAATACCACCAAATGAAAGCTCTATTAGTGAGAAGAAAAGGAGGTAAAATTCATTTGGGTGGTAAGTTGCATGACCGAGCAATAAACGGTGAAAGTAGTGTAGGTTAGAAGTGTAAAAAGTGGCCTGGTCTTTCAGGGTGTTTAAGCACTGGGGGCTGAGGTGGTTAATGGGTGGGGGGGTCTGTGGATGGCACTGTTATGGGGTGGGGGGGGTCTGTGGATGGCACTGTTATAGGATGGAGGGGTCTGTGGATGGCACTGTTATAGGATGGGGGATCTGTGGATGCCAGGGGGAGAGATGAGAGGCACTATGATACTGGCACATTATGGGGGGAGGTGGCACTATAATACTGGCACATTATGGGGGGAAATGGCACTATGATACTGGCACATTGGGGGAGATGGCACTATGATACTGGCACATTATGGGGGAGATGGCACTATAATACTGGCACATTGGTGGGGAGATGGCACTATGATACTGGCACATTATGGGGGGAGATGGCACTATAATACTGGCACATTGGTGTGGAGATGGCACTATGATACCGGCACATGGGGGGAGGAAAGAGGCACTCCGCACTTGATACTGGCACATGATTAGGGGGGCATCTATGGGGACACTTACTGGCACATTATTGGGTGGCACTGTGGGGCCACTTCTTATTGGCACATTATTGGGGGGCACTATGGGGGCATCTACTGAGGCCACAAAGAAGGGGTATTTTATATGGGGGGCTCTGTGTGGTACTAGTATTATCAGGGGTATTATCTGTTTCTGCAGTATAGTATTGGGGAGCACAGCGGAACAGTATTGGGGGTGTTAGGATGATTTGTCCAGAAGATGGGAGGATGATGGAAAAGTAGTAAACTAAGATTTTTTTTTGTCAAACTGCAGAGACGAAAAATGGCTGAAAAATGGTGGTCTGGTCTGAAGGTCTGAAAGGAGAAGATGAGGAAAGAGAACATCTACATCAAAGGAGACATCACTGGATGTAAGAGGTATGTGGCGCTGAATTACCCTGTATGTTCTGTAGTGATAGGAGCAGGGGTCATAGCAGGGGTCATCACGGTAATATAGGGTGCGACCGTGACTGGGAGGTGGAGGTTCAGACAAACTAACGCGGTCTGACTTTGTTTCTTACACCGTTCACACAATTATGTACAGGATTCGCAGGATTCGAGATTCGAAAGATTCAATATATTCGAGAACCTTTTCGGATTCGGATTTGAAAAAATCTGGATTCGTCCCACCTCTAGATTAAACTGATAAGAATAGTACTACTTAACACACCACTCATATCTGGTGGCACATTAGATTGCACGCGCAGTGCCCAAAATGTGAAGTAGGAGGACCCACCAAGCATCTTTTTCCATCTCCCGGTTCCTAAAATCGATTCCATATACACGTCCCCTGATAGGGGACGTAACAGGGATTAAACTTATAGGAATAGTACTACTTAACACACAGTACTGTGTTACTTTATGTTGTATTGCTAGAATTGGTAGAATTGACGAATATAGAACTATATTCTCAATCTTCGTTATATTCTGGCAATACAACCATTAGGAACTCAGATCTAAGTTGTAATCGCAATGCGATTAATATAACCTGTATTAATACAGGTTATATTAATCGCATTGCAAATTTAACTTACCACACTCTGCGTCAACTACGTAATTTTCCATGGGAGTTTTGCCATGGATCCCCCTCCGGCATGCCACAGTCCAGGTGTTAGTCCCCTTGAAATAACTTTTCCATCACTATTGTGGCCCGAAAGAATCCCTGTGGATTTTAAAATTTGCCTGTCTATTGAAGTCTATGGCGGTTCGCCCATTCGCGAACATTTGCGGAAATTGGAAGGAAGGAAGGAAAGATGAGACGCACAATGGATCCTGTCTGTGTAGCAGCTGTAAGGCCAGTATGGTCCCATCAGAATTGGCTTATGATTTGGTAGCCAAAAGCAGGAGTGGGTAGAAAACACAGAAGACATACATATATTTCAATCACTTGTCATCTCTGTTTTAGATCCACTCCTGTTTTTTTTTTTTTGGGGGCATTAGCAATACTGATGGATTATTGAGCAAATGCTGACCGAGTCCTGTCCACAGACAGGATTGGTTTTTTGAGGGTTATTGTTCTGACAGATCAGAGGAAGGGCAAACTAATCAGTGACACCAACACAAACTTACTGCTGACACCCTCTCCACTCAGGGGGCTCTACTTGTATAATACTTGAGTTATTTGGTCAGTTTTGGCGAATTTAAGTATACTTTCTTATAATTTTAATCAAGATTTGGTTAAATTAATTATTAAATATGTAATGAATTTACTAATAAAAATTACATGTTACCTAAGACAGGAGAGATCGGCCAGTCTTCTGTTTATTCTGTTGCGATGGAGAAAGCAGGCCAAGAAAATAATTCCTCTCCACCTGGAGACGAATCCTGTCAAGATTGCTGCAAGTGTGGTATTGGCTGCTCATAGACCAAGATACTTCTGGGGGGAAACCTGCCTGGCATAAACAGGCCTTACAGTAGCTGCAGACAATGAGAAAACAAAGCTTCAAGATAGCTTGGAGCCCTGAAGAGTTGCAAAATTAGTTAAGATTTGAACCAACCAACCAGGCCCCGGTCTCTTCGTCCGGTGAAAACATCACGGGTAGTGATGGACAAACACCAGCTGGGACGATTCGCAAACGCGTGTTCGCGATAAAATGTTTGCGAACCGTGAGTTCGCAGCGTGCCCCATTTACTTTAACGGCAGGCGAACCTGAAAAACCTTCAGGCCATATTTGCAGCCAGCCAACACTTACTTAGAAGTACACAAATAGTCCCACAACATGGACAGTGATATACTAGAGGGGGATCATTGGCAACAATTCTCACAAAAAATATGTATTTTAACCAGAGGCCATTTTTATGCGTCTTAAAGGGAAACTCTTAAAAATGTGCCCTGCTGGAGCCTAGAAAATTTTTATTTTAGGCCACGGGAGTATGGGCCTCAAAAATTAGGCATTCACCTGACAGAAAAGAACATGTGATTATGTGGCTGGAGATACAGTAGGGTGTCAGTGGCTAAAATTTTACTGTTGTCCAGTACAGGCCCCAAAAATTAGGCATTCACTGGACAGAAAAGAACTTTGGCTGATGTGGTACATTAGGCGTTCACTGGATAAAAATGTTATTGTAGGCCACTGGTGTAGAGGCCCCAAAAATGTATCATTCACCTGACACAAAAGAACTTGTGTTTCTGTGGCTGGAGGTACATTTGTCGGTCACTGGATAAAAATGTTACTGTAGGCTACTGGAGTATAGGCCTCAAAAATTTGGCATTCACCAGACAGAAAAGAACTTTGGCTGATGTGGCTGGAGATACATTAGGCATTCACTGGTTAAAAATGTTACTGTAGGCCACTGGAGTACTGGCCCCATAATTTTGGCATTCACCGAACAGAAAAGAACTTTGGCTGATTTGGCTGGCGGTACATTAGGCATTCATTGGATAAAAATGTTACTGTAGGCCACTGGAGTACTGGCCCCAAAAATTTTGCATTCACCGGCCAGAAAAGAACTTTGGCTGATTTGGCTGGAGGTACATTAGGCGTTCACTGGATAAAAATGTTACTGTAGGCCACTGGAGTACAGGCCCCAAAAATTAGGCATTCACCTGACACAAAAGAACTTGTGATTCTGTGGCAGGAGGTACATTAGGCGGTCACTGGATAAAAATGTTACTGTAGGCCACTGGAGTAGAGGCCCCAAAAATTAGGCATTCACCTGACACAAAAGAACTTGTGATCCTGTGGCTAGAGGTACATTAGGCGGTCACTTGATAAAAGTTGCACTGTATGCCACTGGAGTAAAGGACCCAAAAATAGGCATTCACCTGACACAAAAGAACTTATGATTTTGTGGCTGGAGGTACATTAGGCGGTCACTTGATAAAAATTGCACTGTAGGCCACTGGAGTAGAGGCCCCCAAAATTAGGAATTCACCTGACAGAAAAGGCCTTTTATGCCGCCGTATATACATAAGACAAGAACCATTCTTTGTTCTGTGTGGTGGAAGATATGTGTGGGCTGGCATGTGGAAATTCAGTTACACGTGGTCGTCACAGGTGTTGAATTCCTCCAAGATCCATGCCTCATTCCTTTTTAGAAATGTGAGGTAGTCCACACTGTCGTGAGCTAGGCGAGTGCACTTATTGGTCAGGATCCCCCCCTGCTGAGCTGAACATTCTTTCGGACAGGACACTTGACGAGGGGCAAGGCAAGAGTTCCATGGTAAACTGTGCCAGCTCTGGCAACAGGTCAAGCCTGCACACACAGTAGTCAAGGGGTTCCTCACTTCTCAGAGTGTCCACATCGGCCTTTAACCCGATGTAGTCAGACACCTGTCGGTCTAGGCGTTCCATGAGGCTAGATCTGGAGGGCGGCTGTCGATGGGTTGGCTGCAAGAATGATCTCATATCCGTAGTGACCAACACATCTTTAAACCGCCCTCTTCTTGCAGGCGCGGTAGGATTGGTACCCGCACCTATTTCTCTGTAAGTGGAAATGCCTCGGCCAGCGCCCACAACAGCAGAATGCAGCATCTCTCACAGCAAGGCCTGGAAATGCTTTATTCTGACAGCACTCTGTGATGCTGGTAACATATCCGCCATTTTGTGTTTGTACTGGGGGTCTAAGTACATTGCCACCCAGTCCTTGTCCTTTATGCCTTTTATACGGGGGTCCCCCTGCAGACACTGCCCCATTTGCACTAAATTGGAAGTGGTGGACCGCCCTGGCTCCTGCTCATCGCTCAGGAGAATGTCATCCTCGGTCTCCTCCCCCCAGCCACGGACAACACCATGGATCCCCGAAAAGTTTAAAGTCCCCCTCAAAGTATGCTCTTCTTGCTCTTCCTCCTTCCCCCAGCCACCATCATCCTCTGACTCCTCTTCAGACTCCTGCTGTCTCAGATTTCCTCATCTTCCTGCTCCTGCTCCTTGACGGCTTGATCAATGACACAACGCAATGCACGCTCCAGAAAGAAGGCGTAAGGTACGATGTCACTGATGGTGCCCTGGCTGCAACTGACCAGTTTGGTGATCTCATCAAACGGCGGCAGAAGTCTGCATGCGTCACACATGAAAATAAACCAAGCTCCCCAGAACCTGTCCTTCTGCAGAGTTTGTACAGGTAGCTGTTAACGACATGTTGCTGCTGGAGCACTTTATCAAGCATATGCAAGGTGGAGTTCCAGCACGTCGGGCTGTCACAAACCAGACATCTGACGGTCAAGGGGTGTCACCCCTGAACGTCAGCAAGGCGAGCAGTAAAATGTATGTACCTTCCCTGCCCGTGTTTGCTAGACCACATGTCTGTGGTTAGATGTATCTTGGCAATGACACTGTGTGCCAGAGATATATTCACTTGCTGATGAACGTGGACATATAGCTCTGGGATGCCCTTCTGGGAGAAATATTTCCTTACGGGGACCTTCCATTGTGGTGTGCTAATGGCCACAAATTTTCTAAAGGCCTCCGAGTCCATCATTTTCTATGGCAGTAGTTGGGGGACTAGCAGTTCCGACAAGCCAGCGGTCAGCCGTTGGGTAAGAGGGTTATCCGGCGTCATCATCTTTTTACGCTCAAACATTTGGGCCACGGAAGCCTGCCTTATGCCAGATGAACATGACAATGGCACAGTGGAAGGTGGAGTGGAAGACAAATGGGAGGAGAGAGGAGAAGAGGCAGGACATGGAGCGCCGGGATTGTGTGTTAGGACTCAAACCCAGGGACTCCTGTGTCCTAGGCGGCAGCTCTTCCAACTGAGCTATTCTGCTTCTGGACAGCTCCTGTGCTGAACTTATGCCTAGTTTATGTGCCTCTAGTTTCGGTTCCCGCCTCCCTGGTTTACTCCACCCTGTTCCATGATTGAACCTCCTATTTAAGCCCATCCTTGCACTTCCTGCCTTGTGAGATTATTGTGCTCCTAGCCTGTAATCAAGCTAGTCTCTCCTACTTGCTGACGTTATTCTGTGCATCGACCACTGGCTTCCTTCTGACTATGGTATTTGCCTTCTCCTGCTTGCTGATTTTATCCTGTGCATCGACCACTGGCTTCCTTCTGACTACATTACCCCAGGTAGTTGCTATAAAGACTCCAAACGAGACCTGGACCGTGTGGCTTTGTGGGTTCTGACAGCATTGCTCCCACTGGGCTCGGTGATGGGAGGCCAGGTGTCTTCTTAAGGCAGTCGTCCCTAGGTGAGTGTTGGGCTTACCGCGACTTATGCATTGACGGCACAGGCTGCAGATGGCAACACTATTGTCAGCAGCTGACACATTGAAAAAAAGCCCACACTGTGGAGCCATCAGCCAGCGTCCTGGAAGCGCCAGAAGTGACCATGCATAGTGAATGGCTAGCTCCAGATACATTTGCAGTCTGCTTTTTGCCTCCTGTGCTCTGCGAGTTGTGCCTGCTTCTGCTCCGTCTCTCCCTCTGAACTCCCCTCCTCTTCCTTTTTTGTGGGCACCCATGTGATGTCCTTCGACACGTCTTCATCCTCACCTTCACCACCAATGACATTTGAGATCTCAGAGTAGGCAGCAAAAGCGGGGACCTCCCTCCTTGGGCTGATCTGGGTACTGTCGTCAGACCGCTGGGTGGCGGCTGTTGCTACCTCCTCTTCCTCATCTGATGTCAAGAATGGCTGCGCATCGTTAAGGTCTGGGAATCAATGGGAAAATAATCCCTCTGACTTGTGTAGAGGGGCTATGGTGGTGGTGGTGGATTTGGGGATACACACAGCTAAGAGTGAGGAGGGTGTAGATACAGAGGATGAGGAGGGTGCAGAAGCGGAAGGCTAAGTGAGCCACTCAACCAACTCTGGTGCGTCCTTTGAAGAAATTGCACGCGCCTTCTCCAACATCCCACTTAGGCTTTGGCCTGGTGCACCTGCCCGACTCTTACCACCTCTGCTGAATGCCCTGCCTCTTCCTCTGCCTGTCTTTTTTCAAAATGACCCTGTGCCTAAGTCCCTAGAGAAGAGCAGTATTTGTTGAAGCAGGTATATTGCAGGCCTCAATCAATATTTTGTGGAAGCAGGAGTAACACACCCCCCAATCATTTTTTTTGGGGGGGCAACTGGTATATCACACCCGTTGCAATTAGTTGTTCCAATAGTGTTTGTCCCTCTATATAGCTACGGTATCGCAGCAGAACCTCACACAACTGCTGCACATTACAAATGCACTATATAGAAAGTATATTATAGGTATATCACACCCCTGCCTCAATCAGTTTTTTTGGGAAGCAACCCGCTGCAATTAGATGTTCCAATAGCTTTTGTCCCTCTATATAGCTGCGGTATCGCAGCAGAACCGCATACAACTGCTCCACAGTACAAATGCACTATAATATACTTTCTATGTTAGAAAGTACATTATACAGTGGGATGCGAAAGTTTGGGCAACCTTGTTAATCGTCATGATTTTCCTGTATAAATCGTTGGTTGTTACGATAAAAAAATGTCAGTTAAATATATCATATAGGAGACACACACAGTGATATTTGAGAAGTGAAATGAAGTTTATTGGATTTACAGAAAGTGTGCTATAATTGTTTAAACAAAATTAGGCAGATGCATAAATTTGGGCACTGTTGTCATTTTATTGATTCCAAAACCTTTAGAACTAATTATTGGAAATCAAATTGGCTTGGTAAGCTCAGTGACCCCTGACCTACATACACAGGTGAATCCAATTATGAGAAAGAGTATTTAAGGGGGTCAATTATAAGTTTCTCTCCTCTTTTAATTTTCTCTGAAGAGTAGCAAAACGGGGGTCTCAAAACAACTCTCAAATGACCTGAAGACAAAGATTGTTCACCATCATGGTCTAGGGGAAGGATACAGAAAGCTGTCTCAGAGATTTCAGCTGTCTGTTTCCACAGTTAGGAACATATTGAGGAAATGGAAGACCACAGGCTCAGTTCAAGTTAAGGCTCGAAGTGGCAGACCAAGAAAAATCTCGGATAGACAGAAGCGACAAATGGTGAGAACAGTCAGAGTCAACCCACAGACCAGCACCAAAGACCTACAACATCATCTTGCTGCAGATGGAGTCACTGTGCATCGTTCAACCATTCGGCGCACTTTACACAAGGAGATGCTGTATGCGAGAGTGATGCAGAGGAAGCCTTTTCTCTGCCCACAGCACAAAAAGTGCCGCTTGAGGAGGGCTAAAGCACATTTGGACAAGCCAGCTTCATTTTGGAATAAGGTGCTGTAGACTGATGAAACTACAATTGAGTTATTTGGCCATAACAAGGGGCGTTATGCATGGAGGAAAAAGAACACAGCATTCCAAGAAAAACACCTGCTACCTACAGTAAAATATGGTGGTGGTTCCATCATGCTGTGGGGCTGTGTGACTAGTGCAGGGACTGGGAATCTTGTCAAAGTTGAGGGACGCATGGATACAACTCAGTATCAGCAGATTCTGGAGACCAATGTCCAGGAATCAGTGACAAAGCTGAAGCTGCGCCGGGGCTGGATCTTTCAACAAGACAACTACCCTAAACACTGCTCAAAATCCACTAAGGCATTTATGCAGAGGAACAAGTACAACGTTCTGGAATGGCCATCTCAGTCCCCAGACCTGAATATAATTGAAAATCTGTGGTGTGACTTAAAGAGAGCTGTCCATGCTCGGAAGCCATCAAACCTGAATGAACTAAAGATGTTTTGTAAAGAGGAATGGTCCAAAATACCTTCAACCAGAATCCAGACTCTCCAGGAAGCGTTTAGAGGCTGTAATTTCTGCAAAAGGAGGATCTACTAAATATTGATTTCATTTCTTTTTTGTGGTGCCCAAATTTATGCACCTGCCTATTTTTTTTTAAACAATTATAGCACACTTTCTGTAAATCCAATAAACTTCATTTCACTTCTCAAATATCACTGTGTGTGTCTCCTATATGATATATTTAACTGACATTTTTTATCGTAACAACCAACGATTTATACAGGAAAATCATGACGATTAACAAGGTTGCCCAAACTTTCGCATCCCACTGTAAGTATATCACACCCCTCTATATCACACCTATCGATAGCACACCTATACCAGTCCTTAAAAGGACTTTGTGGCCCTATTAGCTAGAGCTTGGTGTCCCTAACAGCCTGTCCCTGCTCCACAAAGCAAACTCTCCCTACATTGACAAAATAGAGAATGTAAAATGGCAGCCAGATCGGGTTCAGTTATAGGGTTGGGGGTGTGTCCATGTGCTGAAACATCTCAATTGGCTGTCCTGTCCCACCTGATGGATGAGTCATGGGTCAAAGTTCGGCACAATGCAAAAGAATATGGTGCTGGCGAACATCGCCATATGTTCGCATGTTTGGCGGATCGCGGAAGCTCAAAGTTCGCTGCGAACCAACCACCCAGCGAACCGCGAGGCCATCACTAATCCCGGGTTCCCAGTCATCAAGGAAATTAAAAGGAGGGCATACCGTGGTGCACGGAGATGGAGAGGGTCTTCGGATTCCCACTGCACTATACGGACGTCTCAGAAATGAACTGCTGCTCCCGACATCATCTGCTTGGAAGGTCATGGAGCGTCCCGGTCATCCGGCATCTATTCACCTCGCTGAAGTATTATTTTTAAAGTGTGTAGAAGCCACACAGGGCCCTCATGCTGCAGATTTATCATGGAGACACTGGATTTGACAATATTACATTATTATTTTGTGATTCAGCAATACTGATGGATTATTGAGCAAATGATGACTGAGTGAAGGCGGATGCTCAAATGACAGGATAATTTTTTTGGGGGTTGTAGTTCTGACGGATCAGAGGAAGGGCAAAATAATCAGTGACGTCAACACAAACTTACTGCTGACACCCTCTCCACTCTGTCGGGGGGCTCTACTTGTATAAGCGTTTAATAGAACATGTTCTGTACATCTATGTGGAATCAGCTGACGAGGGTGTAAAAGGAGTGTGCTTCTTATTTACACTAACATCGACCTGTAAGGCTGAGTTAATACTTGAGTCATTTGGTCGGTTTTGGCACCGTGACTGCCCAAATAAGTGAAGTGTGCAGTGATTCTAATAGTGACGCCTGTCATCTGCATGTCATACTGACTGACAGTATTATTTCACTACCCCAGCACACTACCTATGCGTGTTACTGCAAGGCACAGTGTTCTACACCCATATAAAGGCTCTATGCAGTCCGGAAATAGCAGTTTCTTAATGTGATTTATCGCAAATTAATTTGGATCGAAGCAAACTTTTCTGGAAAATTCGTCGAACCGGCCGAATCGAATTTTCGAGAAATTTGCTCATCTCTACTCATGGCAAAGAACTCTCTGGGAAAAAAAAAAGAATTGCTCTAAATAAAGATGGCCTAGCCGACACCCTTAAACTCAGCTACAGCATGGTCAAGACCATACAGTGGTTTAACAAGAAAGGTTCCACTTGGAACAAACCTTGCTGTGGTCAATCAAAGAAATTGAGTGCACGTGCTCAGCGTCATATCCAGAGGTTGTCTTTTCAAAATAGACGTATGAGTGCTGCCAGCAATGCTGCAGCGGTTAAAGGGGTAGGGTGGGGGGGCCGCCTGTCAGTACTCAGACCATACTCCACACACTGCATCAAATTGGTCTGCATGGCTGTCGTCCCAGGGGGAAGCCTCTTCTAAAGATGATGCACAAGAAATCCCTACAAACAGTTTGCTGATGACAAGCAGACTAAGGACATGGATTACTAAAACCATGTCCTCTGGTCTGATGAGACCAAGATGAACTTATTTGGTTCAGATGGTATCAAGTGTGTGGCGGCAACCAGGTGAGGAGTACAAAGACAAGTGTGTCTTGTCTACAGTCAAACATGGTGGTAGGAGTGTCATGGTTTGGGGCTGCATGAGTGCTGCCAGCTGTGGTGAGCTACAGTTAATTTAGGAAACCTTGAATGCCAACATGTATTGTGACATATTGAAAGTAGAGCATGATCCCCTCCCTTTGGAAACTGGGCCGCAGAGCAGTATTCCAACCTGATAACCCCAAACACACCTCCAAGATGATCACTGCCTTGCTAAAGAAACTGAGGGTAAAGGTGCTGGACTGGCTAAGCATGTCTCCAGACCTAAACCCTTTCGAGCATCTGTGGGGCATGCTCAAACAGTAGGTGGAGAAGTGCAAGGTCTCTAACATCCACCAGCACGGTGATGTCATCATGGAGGAGTGGAATAGGATTCCAGTAGCACCCTGTAAAGCTCTAGTGAACTTAAGGCAGTGCTGGAAAATAATGGTGGCCACATAAAATGTTAACACTTTGGGCACAATTTGGCCATTTTCACTTAGTGGTGTACTCAGTTTTGTTGCCAGCGGTTTAGACATTAATGGCTGTGTGTTGAGTTATTTTGAGGGAACACCAAGTTTACACTGTTATACAAGCTGTACACTGACTACTTTACATTGTATTAAAGTGTCATAACTTCAGTGTCCCATGAAAAGATAGAATAAAATATTTACAAACATGTGAGGGGTGTACTCACTTTTGTGAGATACTGTATGTGCCAATATAATAATATACACACATATATCTCCACATTATTTTATATTTTAGCTCTTTAACACTGTACACAGACATAAAATAGCTAATACTGTTACAGGTAGGCTCTCACAACTTTCTACTGGGAACATCCATATCTCCAGCCATTTTAGAGATGCTCTATCCAGTCATCTAGCTATAACAATTTGACCCTTTTCAGAGTTGCAGATTATTAATTTCCCCCATTTTTCCAGCATCTTCAACTTTCCACTTCTTCTATTGACTGTTTATTTACTGATTACTATTTTTTATTCGAATGGCTTGAACATCTTCTATTCCAAAAGCCCTTGTTAAGCATTTTTAAATTTATTTTAAACTTCAATTTAATAATGTGTTTTTATCTTGATTGACCTGTTTCTGGATGGTTGATTCTGTGTTTTTTGCAAGGTGTTATGTGCTTATTGTAGTTTGACAAAGCACTTACAAATATAGTATATAAAGAAGTTTGTTTGTATACTTTATTTATACACACTGCACATGGTTTATAAAAATGAGCAATTCATAGGTTTCGGTGTGGGTAATTGATTGGTGTGTAGCGTAACAATGTTAGCTTAGGTTAGAACAGTGTACAGTACAAACAATTAGAGCTACCCCAATACACAATATAGATAGAAGTCCATATAATTAAACAAAATGATTTTTTAATAGGCTTATCTTCAGTAACTTATCTAGTGAAAATCAACTGATTGGATGAATATATGGTCTTCAAGATATTAAAATAATTTTATCAAGAATGAGAACTATAACATATAGGTTCCAGCTTTTTGACTGACTAGATTTAGCTACATAGATGTTTTTCATACAGTGAAGATATCTGGAATCTGGTTCAAATAAAAAGTATTGCCTCCGGTCATTCAGAAGTATGATTCTTCAACTTGAAAAATAGCACAAAGCAAAATCCTCACTCAGCACCTTTAGCACTGAAGATTTATTTTATTTTATTGTATTTCTAAATGTGTATTTCCTCTCATGCTGGGAATTATTCAAGGTAATGAGAAACAGTACTGGTGATATATTTGAATATTCTTTTAAATACTGTATGTTTCTTTGTGTACAAAAATTTAGCATAACTCTAAAGAAATCGATGAGATTCTATGTAAGGCTAATCTCTAGAAATATATGCATACTATGGAAAGTTAACACTCGGAAGCAATATTTTTCTGTATTTATGAAAATGTCCTAGCATTATATGGTACCATAATGTTGAGAAGTACAGTACTTGTCAATAAATATATGGCATTGTAATGGCTCTGAACCCCTTGAATGGGATATTTTGAGGATTTATCAGATATTAAGTACTCAAAGAAGAGTAGAAGTACTATAATAAAATTATTTTTTGCACAAGAGATGATATGCAAGTCACGTGATTTATTCGACAATATTCCAGCAATGTATTATCGTTTTTGGCTACAGGCCTTCATCAGACACCTGGATGCCTCACTAGGGAAGCACACTGTGTGACAAATAGGCCTGAAATAAGTGCTGGATTAAGTGATGAATGATCACATTAAATGTAGAGAGGTGGGCACTGTGGACTGGGGACTTAGCCCAATGGAATGGCACCTACTTCTCTACTTTTAATGCATTCATTCATCCATCACGTACTCCAGTACCTATTCCAGGCCTATTTGTCACACAGTTTGTTCCTTTAGTGTGGTATACAGGTATCTGATGAAGGCCTGTGGCCCGAAAGAATTAATACATTGCTGGAATATTGTTGAATAAATCATGTATGGCTTGCGTCTCATCTCTTGGAGTGCAAAGTACTATTCCATAGAGTTGATTCGAACCCGGACTGCAAAGTTCAGATTCGTACCAGACTTTGTGAGTTCGGGTACCCGGACCCGAACCCGGACTTTTTCAGTGAAGTTTGGGTTCGGTGTTAGGGTGATTTTATTATTTTCCGTTATAACGTGGTTTTAACTGAAAAAAACGGTTAAAAAATAAATAAATAACTCACCTCATCCACTTGATCGCGCATCTGGTATCCTCTTTTCTTCAGGAACCGCAAAAGGACCTGTGGTGACGTCACCACGTCACTGCAGGTCCTTCTATCTTCATTCAGCAGAACCTGCGGTAACGTCACCGTGGTCATATAGTAAGTGCGGTGACATCACCACAGGTCCTTTTGCAGGTCCTGAAGAAATGAGGATACCGGCTGCGCGATGAAGTGGATGAGGTGAGTTTTTATCTTTTTTTTCTTTTCTTTTTTAACCCCTCAGTAGACATTTTATATAGCATTCTGTTTTAAGAATGCTATTTTACGTTATAACCATAACTGAAAATAATAAGTGAAGTTCGGGTCCCCATTGGCTTAAATGGAGTTCAGGTTCAGGATAAAGTTCGGGTCCCGAACCAGAACTTTGACCTGAAGTTCGGTCGAACCCGAACTTCCACAGGTTCACTCAACCCTACTATTCCACTATCATAACTGATCTGGGACTCATCTCTATCACCCACGAGATTAGGATAGCGTGTCACTAGGTCTATTCTACACAAAATTATTCTTGGGACACCTTCTCATAATAATGGTATAGCTAAGTACGGTGCCTGTTACAGGGCTGAGATTCAGCCTTTTTTTCATATTTAAATAAGAAACATGATCTGGAGTAATTGGACTCTGTCATGTGAGGTCTTTGATGGTGAAGTGAGGAACAACCTACATCATATGGCTAAGCATTAATGTTGTCGAGCACCAATGTGCTCGGGTGCTCGAGTAGGACACTTTGGGATGCTCGGGTGCTCGGCATAGCACCCGAGCACAATGGAAGTCAATGGGAGAACCCAATCAGGCACCCCCTGCTCTTAAGAGGGGAGGGTGTCTTGTTCATAGGAAAAGGTCAGAAATTGATGGAAACACCAATGAAATGGTTCGGGAACAGCATGGGGAGGATGTCTGGATGCATCTTGGACTCCCAGGTCGCTGCTGGGAACAATGTTTTCCGAGTAGTACGCCACTTTTACAGACTTATAATAATACGCACAAAACTGAAGATAAAATACATTTTTGAGGAAAAATTGTTACTTATATATAAAGTGCAAGTGCTGCCAAAAATTACAAGGAAGAGGCACTCAGATACAACCTGTATATCGCGTAAAGGAGGGCCTCATTCACATTGTGGTAGAATTGTTCATGTAGTGGGACTCCTACACTCATAAAGCCTATGCACTAAGTGAAAGGGCTGCCAAAAATTCCAAGGAACCGGCACTCCAATTACACATCAAGGAGGGCATCATGCACGCCCTTGAAAAATAATGATTGATGGCCTGCTGGTGACCCTCTAAAACATTAGGGGTGAGGGTCTGCTGCTGATCTGACCATCTAAAACATTAGGGGTGAGGGTCTGCTGCTGATCTGACCTTCTAAAACATTAGGGGTGAGGGTCTGCTGCTCAGCTGACCATCGAAAACATTAGGGGCGAGGGCCTGCTGCTAAACTGACCATCTAAACAATTGGGGGTGAGGGTCTGCTGCTGAGCTGACCCTCAAAAACATTATGAGCTAGGGCAACTTAATAAGAATGTTGATATGATAGAGGATTTGGAGGACGAGAAAAGGAAGATTGAACCATATACCCTATTTAGTGCTGAAAGGGGTGCATGGGAATACAGTGTATTCAATACACCATAAAAGCCACATTTAGAGTGCCTTTATGTTCAGCCGCTTTCCTCTGGTGGAGTAGAGAAGTCAGGGGCAATCCAGGCCTTGTTCATTTTGATAACAGTCAACCTGTCAGTATTTTCAGTTGACAGTCGGATGCACTTATCAGTTATTATGCCCCCAGCAGCACTAAATACCTGCTCTGACAAAACGCTGGCAGCAGGGCAGACCAGCACCTCCAAGGCATAGAGCGCCAGTTCGTGCCACGTGTCCAGCTCGGACACCTAATAGTTGTAAGGCACAGAGGGATTATTGAGGACGCTGACACGGTCTGCTACACACTCCTTCACCATCTTCCAAAACTTTTCTCTCCTTATGACACTAGGCTGCACATCATGGTGAGGGTGCTGGCGGGTGTCATGAAACTGTTCCAGGCCTTGGAGAATGTTGGCTTGCCTCTGTTGGAACTGCTGTGTGTTCCCCTCGTCTCCACTCCTCAGTTGCACAAAGAACTACGTACTCTGCCGCCAGCGTTGTCAGCTGGAAATTTCTTTAGCAATTTTTCCAAAGGGACCTTCTGGTATTGCACCATTTTGCTAGTCCTCTCCACCACAGGAATGAGAGATGAGAAGTTCTCTTAATAGCGGGGGTCGAGAATGGTGAACAACCAGCAATCGATGTTGGCCAAAATGTGTATAACGCAAGGGTCACGGGAAAGGCAGCATAACATAAAGTCAGAGCCACAGTCCCAACAGACAAGACTTCACTGTCCTCATCAGGAGTTTGACTCTCAATCTCCTCATCCTCTTCCTCCTCTTCCGCCCATCCACGCTGAACAGATGGAATAAACCTGCTATGGGTACTACCCTTTTTAGTGGAGGCAACCATCTCCTGCCCCTCCTCCTCTTCCTCATCATCATCCAATTTGTGCTTAGAAGACAAACTGAGGGTGGTCTGGCTATCAATAGTGGACAGGGGGCAAAACCATATGGGTCCCTAGTATGTCCCTAGGGTGTCCCTAAACTGTTCTCTGCCCAGAGATGCACCCAGATGGTAGGAGCACTCTGTCCCCGTACCTAACCTACCTGTCCTTAAAGTGCCCTTACAACAAAAATGGACCCATATGGATGCCTGGGTCATTCAATGTAATACAATAAATATATGTTGGTTGTCTTAGTTTGCAGTCCTAGTCTCGACGCGTTTCCCCTTATTAGCAAGGTTCGTCAGGAGACAAAAAGTGGACAATCAAGTAGGTCGCTGCCAATACACAGCGATTACACAACAACAATCAAAAAATCAAAATCAAAGTCAAACCAAAATACTGGAGCACCCCCAAGACGGTGCTCAGCTGTTAGAAACAGATTGAAATTTACAAAGATAATGCAGGTAAAAGAAACCAGTTCTATACTCATCTGGTGTACATCCTTTCTGGACAGTGGTCTGCGGCTTGGGGTGCTCCAGGGGGCACTAAGATGGGGCTCAAATTAGCACACTGATTCCATTGCTATTTAAACGCTAAAAGGGGGCGGTCCCTAACTGTCTTTCTCCAATCACTGTTCTAGTATGGGTCATGTGACCTAATAATTCCCAGCATGTATAGAAAAAGTAGAGGAAATAGGCTCATTTCTTAACTAAATAGATCATACATAAGGGGCTGCAGTGTCAGGCATACTGATGTCCACCGATCATGCCAGGAAGCTTTCGCTTAACCCGGCATGAATAGCTCGTCGCCGGCCGCAGGTGGAACGCATGCCGAGGCCTAAATTGGCCGTGCGTTCCACCACGAAGGGGCCAGTCAGAGCCATCCGCGTCATAGGTCGGCTGCGGAGGCTGGGTCACATAGGCGCCTGCGTTCCAGCGCGGCATCCTGTGGGCGTGGTTATGCGTTCCACCAGCGGTTTAGTATGAATTCGGCCCTTTCGATCAAGGAAACAAATATATAAAAGATGGTACCGTCTCAGTATCTTACTAGGGAGCCTAGCA
Source organism: Bufo bufo (assembly GCF_905171765.1). Lineage (NCBI taxonomy): Eukaryota > Metazoa > Chordata > Amphibia > Anura > Bufonidae > Bufo > Bufo bufo. The sequence continues at coordinate 341,887,725 of NC_053393.1, read as the reverse complement.
GGCACTTATTATCTTGTGCAGGGTGATTAATAAGGGGTATCCCTTACCTCAAAATGTGGAATAGCTGCCCGCAAATAGTGGGTGTTCCTTACCTCAAAATGTGGAATAGCTGCCCGCAATTAGTGGCCATACATTCCAACTATGGGTATATTAAATAGATCATTATTAATGCACAAGTGTACAGACTCCATCTAAAAATAATGATGACAATGGTGGACAATTTTTATTATAAGGTTATTGTCATTAGTACACGTGTGTACAAAGGATACTCAATAATAATGATGACAAAGAGTATGTATTAACTACTCCATAATACCGATAAATTAAAGTGAATAGGTATACAGGTGACCGCCGAGAATTAGTAAAACCGACAATAACACAGGTGGGTATGTCACCAATGATATATTATTGTCGTAGCCCAAGTAATATCTAGCTGTATGATAATACAATGCAGGGCAGGGTTAGTGGTATATCAGTGGATGATACTGTCTGAATGTGATACAAAACAAAATATATCATGGGTGGGCCTTGCTGATAGAGGAAAGCCCTAAAATAGAGGTGCTGACACTTCGCGTGTCGATAGCGAGTTCTGTCATACGAGGAAGAAGTTTGGATTCGGGGTAACCCCTGTAGACAAGAGTGGCCGGTATTTTTCAGGAAGCATGAGAACGTGAACTGTTCATTCAGGCCTCCCGGTGATTGCGACCGCAGCCGGAAGATCCACTCAGTCTCTTTCTGGAGGATACTGCGGTCCTAGTCACCCCTCCTCGGGGAGGGTCTAATCAATTCCAGTGCAGAGAACTTGATGAGTCGAGGGTCCCCATTGTGGAATTCCCACATGTGGTTAGCTAGGGGGGTATCCTTTTTGTTCTTAATATCATTAATGTGTTCAAGGATACGCCTCCGAAACTCCCTGAACGTTTTGCCCACGTAATCTCTTGGGCAAGTGCACTGGGCCAGGTAAACCACCCCCTTGCTGCGACAATTGATGAAGTCCCGGACGTCATAGATTTTACCCGTGACCGAACAAGTATTATATTTAGAATTTCTAATATTGCTACAGGCCAAGCAAGACCCACAGCGAAATGTGCCCAGTGGTCTACGATCGAGCCACGTTCCTTTCGGGGCAGGTCTTGAATAGTGGCTGTGGACTAGCCGGTCACGGAGACATCTACCCAGTCTGAACAAAATACTTAGTCGGGGAGATAGTATGTCTGACACATCGGGGTCCATCAAGAGGATGGGCCAGTATTTATTAATGATGTTCCTAACTTCCTGGCTCCTGGTGTCAAAGGTCGAGATGATTCTAATAACATCATCATTCTTCTCCTTTGATTCTCTTGGTACCAGAAGGGTGTTTCGCTCACACGTGGACGCATTTTGAAAAGCCTCCCTGAGAACATGCTGTGGGTAACCCCTCGTTGCAAATCTCTTCTGCAGTTTCCTTGATTCTTGATGGAAACCTTCTCGCTCCGAACAGTTCCTCCTCATAAGTAAATACTGTCCACGGGGTATACCCTTCTTTAGACTTGCTGGGTGGTGGCTATCCCAGTGTAGTAGACTGTTTGTGGCAGTGGTCTTCCTGATTGTCCACTTTTTGTCTCCTGACGAACCTTGCTAATAAGGGTAAACGCATCGAGACTAGGACTGCAAACTAAGACAACCAACATATATTTATTGTATTACATTGAATGACCCAGGCATCCATATGGGTCCATTTTTGTTGTAAGGGCACTTTAAGGACAGGTAGGTTAGGTATGGGGACAGAGTGCTCCTACCATCTGGGTGCATCTCTGGGCAGAGAACAGTTTAGGGACACCCTAGGGACATACTAGGGACCCATATGGTTTCGCCCCCTGTCCACTATTGGTAACACCTACCCTCCCTACCTGTTCCTCAATAGCTTCTTACTGTCTGTTTGTATTTATACCAGTCCCCAAGTGAGGGGCCCAGATTTTTCACTATAATAATATTAAAAGTTATGTTTTAGGTAGTTGGTTTCAGTGATAGCGTGTTTTCTTACAACTACCAAATAAGTATTTTGTCGGTTGATAAAAATTATTCCCATGGCCAGCTTTCTGTCAGGTACACTGTTTACAGAGGATCTCTTTAACCTCCTCAGGACCGCCGTACGCAGGATTGCGTCTTTGCGGCGGCCCTGCTCTTCTGGGTGGACGCGCCGGCGCGTCCTCTCGCGAGACGCGAGATTTCCTGTGAACGCGCGCACACAGGCGCGCGCGTTCACAGGAACGGAAGGTAAGAGAGTGGATCTCCAGCCTGCCAGCGGCGATCGTTCGCTGGCAGGCTGGAGATGTGTTTTTTTTAACCCCTAACAGGTATATTAGACGCTGTTTTGATAACAGCGACTAATATACCTGCTACCTGGTCCTCTGGTGGTCCCCTTTGTTTGGATCGACCACCAGAGGACACAGGTAGCTCAGTAAATATGTTGCACCAAGCACCACTACACTACACCCCCCCTCTGTCACTTATTAACCCCTTATTCACCCTTGATCACCCCTGATCACCTCATATAGACTCCCTGATCACCCCACTGTCATTGATTACCCCCCTGTCATTGATCAACCCCCTGTAAAGCTCCATTCAGATGTCCGCATGATTTTTACGGATCTACTGATAGATGGATCGGATCCGCAAAACGCATACGGACGTCTGAATGAAGCCTTACAGGGGCGTCATCAATGACTGTGGTGATCACCCCATATAGACTCCCTGATCACCCCCTGTCATTGATTACACCCCTGTCATTGATCAACCCCCTGTAAAGCTCCATTCAGATGTTCGCATGATTTTTACGGATCCACTGATAGATGGATCGGATCAGCAAAACACATACGGACGTTTGAATGAAGCCTTACAGGGGCGTGATCAATGACTGTGGTGATCACCCCATATAGACTCCCTGATCACCCCCCTGTCATTGATTACACCCCTGTCATTGATCAACCCCCTGTAAAGCTCCATTCAGATGTCTGCATGATTTTTACGGATCCACTGATAGATGGATCGGATCCGCAAAACGCATACGGACGTCTGAATGAAGCCTTACAGGGGCGTGATCAATGACTGTGGTTATCACCCCATATAGACTCCCTGATCACCCCCCTGTCATTGATTACCCCCCTGTCATTGATCACCCCCCTGTAAAGCTCCATTCAGATGTCCGCATGATTTTTACGGATCCACTGATAGATGGATCGGATCCGCAAAACGCATACGGACGTCTGAATGAAGCCTTACAGGGGCGTGATCAATGACTGTGGTGATCACCCCATATAGACTCCCTGATCACCCCCCTGTCATTGATTACACCCCTGTCATTGTTTAACCCCCTGTAAAGCTCCATCCAGATGTCCGCATGATTTTTACGGATCCACTGATAGATGGATCGGAACCGCAAAACGTATACGGGCGTCTGAATGAAGCCTTACAGGGGCGTGATCAATGACTGTGGTTATCACCCCATATAGACTCCCTGATCACCCCCCTGTCATTGATCACCCCCCCCTGTCATGCTGCATTCAGATGTCAGTATGATTTTTACGGATCCACGGATACATGGATCGGATCGGCAAAACACATACGGACATCTGAATGGAGCCTTACAGGGGGGTGATCAATGACAGGGGGGTGATCACCCCATATAGACTCCCTGATCACCCCCCTGTCATTGATCACCCCCCTGTAGGGCTCCATTCAGACATTTTTTTGGCCCAAGTTAGCGGAATTTATTTATTTTTTTCTTACAAAGTCTCATATTCCACTAACTTGTGTCAAAAAATAAAATCTCACATGAACTCCCCATACCCCTCACGGAATCCAAATGCGTAAAATTTTTTAGACATTTATATTCCAGACTTCTTCTCACGCTTTAGGGCCCCTAGAAGGCCAGGGCAGTATAAATACCCCACATTTCGGAAAGAAGACACCCCAAGGTATTCCATGAGGGGAATATTGAGTCCATGAAAGATTGAAATTTTTGTCCCAAGTTAGCGGAAAGGGAGACTTTGTGAGAAAAAATAAATAAATATAAATTTCTGCTAACTTGTGCCAAAAAAAAAAAAATTCTATGAACTCGCCATGCCCCTCATTGAATACCTTGGGGTGTCTTCTTTCCAAAATGGGGTCACATGTGGGGTATTTATACTGCCCTGGCATTCTAGGGGTCCTAAAGCGTGAGAAGAAGTCTGGGATCCAAATGTCTAAAAATGCCTTCATAAAATGAATGTGGGCCCCTTTGCGCATCTAGGCTGCAAAAAAGTGTCACACATGTGGTATCGCCGTACTCAGGAGAAGTTGGGCAATGTGTTTTGGGGTGTCATTTTACATATACCCATGCTGGGTGAGATAAATATCTTGGTCAAATGCCAACCTTGTATAAAAAAATGGGAAAAGTTGTCTTTTGCCGAGATATTTCTTTCACCCAGCATGGGTATATGTAAAAAGACACCCCAAAACACATTCCCCAACGTCTCCTGAATACGGAGATACCAGATGTGTGACACTTTTTTGCAGCCTAGGTGGGCAAAGGGGCCCACATTCCAAAGAGCACCTTTAGGATTTCACAGGTCATTTACCTACTTACCACACATTAGGGCCCCTGGAAAATGCCAGGGCAGTATAACTACCCCACAAGTGACCCCATTTTGGAAAGAAGACACCCCAAGGTATTCCGTGAGGGGCATGGCGAGTTCCTAGAATTTTTTATTTTTTGTCACAAGTTAGTGGAATATGATGATTTTTTTTTTTTTTTTTTCATACAACGTCTCATATTCCACTAACTTGTGACAAAAAATAAAAACTTCCATGAACTCACTATGCCCATCAGGGAATACCTTGGGGTCTCTTCTTTCCAAAATGGGGTCACTTGTGGGGTAGTTATACTGCCCTGGCATTCTAGGGGCCCAAATGTGTGGTAAGGAGTTTGAAATCAAATTCTGTAAAAAATGACCAGTGAAATCCGAAAGGTGCTCTTTGGAATATGGGCCCCTTTGCCCACCTAGGCTGCAAAAAAGTGTCACACATCTGGTATCTCCGTACTCAGGAGAAGTTGGGGAATGTGTTTTGGGGTGTCATTTTACATATACCCATGCTGGGTGAGAGAAATATCTTGGCAAAAGACAACTTTTCCCATTTTTTTATACAAAGTTGGCATTTGACCAAGATATTTATCTCACCCAGCATGGGCATATGTAAAAAGACACCCCAAAACACATTCCTCAACTTCTCCTGAACACAGAGATACCAGATGTGTGACACTTTTTTGCAGCCTAGGTGGGCAAAGGGGCCCATATTCCAAAGAGCACCTTTCGGATTTCACTGGTCATTTTTTACAGAATTTGATTTCAAACTTCTTACCACACATTTGGGCCCCTAGAATGCCAGGGCAGTATAACTACCCCACAAGTGACCCCATTTTGGAAAGAAGAGACCCCAAGGTATTCCGTGAGGGGCATGGCGAGTTCCTAGAATTTTTTATTTTTTGTCACAAGTTAGTGGAATATGAGACTTTGTAAGAAAAAAAAATCATCATATTCCGCTAACTTGTGACAAAAAATAAAAAGTTCTATGAACTCACTATGCCCATCAGCGAATACCTTAGGCTGTGTACTTTCCGAAATGGGGTCATTTGTTGGGTGTTTGTACTGTCTGGGCATTGTAGAACCTCAGAAAACATGACAGGTGCTCAGAAAGTCAGAGCTGCTTCAAAAAGCGGAAATTCACATTTTTGTACCATAGTTTGCAAACGCTATAACTTTTGCCCAAACCTTTTTTTTTTACCCAAACATTTTTTTTTTATCAAAGACATGTAGAACAATAAATTTAGAGCTAAATTTATATATGGATCTCGTTTTTCTTGCAAAATTTTACAACTGAAAGTGAAAAATGTCATTTTTTTGAAAAAAAATCGTTAAATTTCGATTAATAACAAAAAAAGTAAAAATGTCAGCAGCAATGAAATACCACCAAATGAAAGCTCTATTAGTGAGAAGAAAAGGAGGTAAAATTCATTTGGGTGGTAAGTTGCATGACCGAGCAATAAACGGTGAAAATAGTGTAGATCAGAAGTGTAAAAAGTGGCCTGGTCTTTCAGGGTGTTTAAGCACTGGGGGCTGAGGTGGTTAAAGAAGCCAAGGATATCTTTTCAGACAAAGAATTGCCGGCTCTATCGAACTCACTCACCTGCAAGCTCACGTTCACTGATCTATATGAAGAGTACAAAAATAATATTAAATCCTGGTGGGAAATTAAGTCCCTGGAGAGTTTTCTAGAACATAAGATCATTCCTCGTGGTCTTCGGATAGGGATTACCCCCGCAGAGCGGATACGCTCACCGGGACTCCTGTCCCAATGGGAACAGGAATTAACCAACAGCTCACTCAAACTTATGAATATACTCTTGTCTGAGGAACGAGTCTATTTTGAAAAATCTTCAGAAAAACTCAAAAACCTTATAGAACTGGCTGTGTCCTTTAACAAGGATTTGAGAGAGTTTAGGGAGAATAGGGCCTATCAATTTGATAAATCCCAGCACCCACCTGATACCGATATTTCATCTTCCGAACAAGAATTCTCGGACTCCGAGGCACAAAACAGCAGGGGGAGGAATAATAACAGACGTGGCCAGAGGGGAAGGGGCAGAGGACGCTCTAATTGGAGATGGTCGAGATCGAATGGCCAAAGAGGGAGAGGTGGCGACTATCCCTCACCCTCCCCGTCTTCTTCCTCCTCGTCTGCCCAACCCTATATCCCCCACTCAGGGGGATTTTTTTGCAAGGGGTGGGCCGTACCAACTACGGGACCGCACCTAACAAAGAACGCTTTGGAGGATAATGATCAGTTACAGATCATTAATCTTTCCCCTCTGACTTTTAGTATAGCAGAGGAAACCCTACTTAGGAGGGGGTTATCCTTCGTTCCCACCACCAGATTTGATCCATTTGTTTGGACCAAGGATCTCCACCTCTTCTCTAGGAAGCTAAAATGGCACAAATTCATGAAGAATAGCAACCGGAGTACTTGTGAGCAATTGGGCTTGCAGGAGAGTGAGTTAGTTTATTTCAGAGTGTTATGCGATTTGCACAAAGAGGGTTCCCGCATACCCGGCCAGGGTCCTTTCACGGATCTTCGCCCAAAAAGTAAGAAAGCACCTCCACCTATGAACTACGATCATATAGAGATATTTCTGCGGATGGTCATTGAAGATATAGAAAAACTGCCCCTCATAAAACCATACTTCCACAATCTGTCCGGCAGCGAAACTGAGGCCCTTCATAATCTTGAGAGGGATACCTCAATAATAGTTAAACCGGCAGATAAGGGAGGGAATCTCGTTATTATGGGACACCTTCAATACAAACAAATGTGCGAACAACTGCTAAATTATAGAAACTGTTACTGTGTGCTGCCCTCCGACCCTACAGAGATCTTTTTGGGAGATCTCACATCTATACTAAATGACGGACTTTCAAAAAAAGTGATTAGTGATGCGGAGTACAGCTTTCTGTTGCGGAGCACACCCTAGATAGCAACCTTTTATGGGCTACCCAAGATCCACAAGGGTGTGTCCCCCCTTAAGGGCCGCCCCATTGTATCTGGGGTGGGCTCAATTATACAGAACAGCAGGATCTATATAGACAGTGTCCTTAAGAGTTTTGTATCCTCTCTTCCGTCTTATACAAGAGACACGATGGATTTTCTACGCAAAATTGAAGCTTTAAATATCGAATCATCGTGTTCCCTTGCTAGTATAGATGTGGAATCACTCTACAGCTCGATCCCCCATAATAAGGGCCTGATGGCAACAACGGAATTCCTTAAAACTAGGGCTGACTGTCACAAGCTGCACAATACTTTTGTGGTGCCCCTCCTCGAGTTCGTACTTACACATAATTTTTTTCTCTTCGATGGGCAATTCTTCCACCAGCTCAGGGATACTGCAATGGGGAGTCCTTGTGCCCCGACTTATGCAAATCTCCTCCTGGGCTGGTGGGAGGACAAAGTGGTCTTCCCTGACATACATACCTGGTGGGGTGACAAGATCGTCTTCTGGACTCGATATATAGATGACGTCTTTATCATCTGGAACGGGAATTCGGACGAGTTTGATTTATTTGTTAGGGCTGTTAATATTAATGAACTGGGGCTCTCTTTCACTTCCGAATTCCACCCATATTCCTTAACGTTACTAGATGTCAGGGTCACAAAAATCGGAGGCGGTCTTGTCACCTCCACCTTCAGGAAGACCACTGCCACAAACAGACTACTACACTGGGATAGCCACCACCCAGCAAGTCTAAAGAAGGGTATACCCCGTGGACAGTATTTACGTATGAGGAGGAACTGTTCGGACCGAGAAGGTTTCCATCACGAATCAAGGAAACTGCAGAAGAGATTTGCAACGAGGGGTTACCCACAGCATGTTCTCAGGGAGGCTTTTCAAAATGCGTCCACGTGTGAGCGTAACACCCTTCTGGTACCAAGAGAATCAAAGGGAAAGAATGATGATGTTATTAGAATCATCTCGACCTTTGACACCAGGAGCTAGGAAGTTAGGGACATCATTAATAAATACTGGCCCATCCTCTTGATGGACCCCGATGTGTCAGACATATTATCTCCCCGACCAAGTATTTTGTTCAGACGGGGTAGATGTCTCCGTGACCGGCTAGTCCACAGCCACTATTCAATACCTGCCCCGAAAGGAACTTGGCTCGATCGTAGACCACTGGGCACATTTCGCTGTGGGTCTTGCTTGGCCTGTAGCAATATTAGAAATTCTAAATATAATACTTGTTCGGTCACGGGTAAAATCTATGACGTCCGGGACTTCATCAATTGTCGCAGCAAGGGGGTGGTTTACCTGGCCCAGTGCACTTGTCCAAGAGATTACGTGGGCAAAACGTTCAGGGAGTTTCGGAGGCGTATCCTTGAACACATTAATGATATTAAGAACAAAAAGGATACCCCCCTAGCTAACCACATGTGGGAATTCCACAATGGGGACCCTCGACTCATCAAGTTCTCTGCACTGGAATTGATTAGACCCTCCCCGAGGAGGGGTGACTAGGACCGCAGTATCCTCCAGAAAGAGACTGAGTGGATCTTCCGGCTGCGGTCGCAATCACCGGGAGGCCTGAATGAACAGTTCACGTTCTCATGCTTCCTGAAAAATACCGGCCACTCTTGTCTACAGGGGTTACCCCGAATCCAAACTTCTTCCTCGTATGACAGAACTCGCTATCGACACGCGAAGTGTCAGCACCTCTATTTTAGGGCTTTCCTCTATCAGCAAGGCCCACCCATGATATATTTTGTTTTGTATCACATTCAGACAGTATCATCCACTGATATACCACTAACCCTGCCCTGCATTGTATTATCATACAGCTAGATATTACTTGGGCTACGACAATAATATATCATTGGTGACATACCCACCTGTGTTATTGTCGGTTTTACTAATTCTCGGCGGTCACCTGTATACCTATTCACTTTAATTTATCGGTATTATGGAGTAGTTAATACATACTCTTTGTCATCATTATTATTGAGTATCCTTTGTACACACGTGTACTAATGACAATAACCTTATAATAAAAATTGTCCACCATTGTCATCATTATTTTTAGATGGAGTCTGTACACTTGTGCATTAATAATGATCTATTTAATATACCCATAGTTGGAATGTATGGCCACTAATTGCGGGCAGCTATTCCACATTTTGAGGTAAGGAACACCCACTATTTGCGGGCAGCTATTCCACATTTTGAGGTAAGGGATACCCCTTAATAATCACCCTGCACAAGATAATAAGTGCCTGCTAGGCTCCCTAGTAAGATACTGAGACGGTACCATCTTTTATATATTTGTTTCCTTGATCGAAAGGGCCGAATTCATACTAAACCGCTGGTGGAACGCATAACCACGCCCACAGGATGCAGCGCTGGAACGCAGGCGCCAATGTGACCCAGCCTCCGCAGCCGACTAATGACGCGGATGGCTCTGACTGGCCCCTTCGTGGTGGAACGCACGGCCATTTTAGGCCTCGGCGTGCATTCCACCTGCGGCCGGTGACGAGCGATTCATGCCGGGTTAAGCGAAAGCTTCCTGGCATGATCGGTGGACATCAGTATGCCTGACACTGCAGCCCCTTATGCATGATCTATGTAGATAAGAAATGAGCCTATTTCCTCTACTTTTTCTATACATGCTGGGAATTATTAGGTCACATGACCCATACTAGAACAGTGATTGGAGAAAGACAGTAAGGGACCGCCCCCTTTTAGGGTTTGAATAGCAATGGAATCAGTGTGCTAATTTGAGCCCCATCGTAGTGCCCCCTGGAGCACCCCAAGCCGCAGACCACTGTCCAGAAAGGATGTACACTTTCAGATGAGTATAGAACTGGTTTCTTTTACCTGCATTATCTTTGTAAATTTCAATCTGTTTCTGACAGCTGAGCACCGTCTTGGGGGTGCTCCAGTATTTTGGTTTGACTTTAATTTTGATTTTTTGATTGTTGTGTAATCGCTGTGTATTGGCAGCGACCTACTTGATTGTCCACTTTTTGTCTCCTGACTAACCTTGCTAATAAGGCGAAACGCGTCGAGACTAGGACTGCAAACTAAGACAACCAACATATATTTATTGTATTACATTGAATGACCCAGGCATCCATATGGGTCCATTTTTGTTGTAAGAACACTTTAAGGACAGGTAGGTTAGGTACAGGGGACAGAGTGCTCCTACCATCTGGGTGCATCTCTGGGCAGAGAACAGTTTAGGAACACCCTAGGGACATACTAGGGACCCATATGGTTTCGCCCCCTGTCCACTATTGGTAACACCTACTCTTCCTAACTGTTCCTCAATAGCTTCTTACTGTCTGTCTGTATGTATACCAGTCCCCAAGTGAGGGGCCCAGATTTTTTACTATATTAATATTAAAAGTTATGTTTTAGGTAGTTGGTTTCAGTGATAGCGTGTTATCTTACAACTACCAATTAAGCATTTTGTTGGTTGATAAAAATTGGTCTGGCTTTCACCCTGTGTACTGACTTCCCCCATTTCCTCCTCTTCCACATGCAAAGCGTCCGCCTTCATTGTGGGCAGCGAGCGTTTCAGTAGACACAGAAGTGGAATGGTTATACTGATAATAGCGGCATCATCGCTCACCATCTGTGTTGATTCCTCAAAGTTGTGTAAAACCTCACAGAGGTAAGACCCCTATGCCCACTCATAGCTTGTAAAGAGCGAAAGCTGACGGGAAAGGCGATGACCATGTTGCAGCTGGTATTCTACTGCCCTCTGCTGCGTACAAAGCCAACATGTGGAACGTGGAGTTTCAGCGCGTGCCCACGTCGCACAACAGTCGGTAAGCTGGCAATTGCTGCAGCTGTAGATGACTTTCAGAAATGAGAACACACGCGGCGCACGTTCATCAGTAGTTCAGGCAAATTGGGGTAGGTTTTGAGAAACCACTGAACCACTCATTTGAACACGTTGGGTAGGCATGTTATGTGTGTGAGCTTGCCGAGCTCCAAAGCCGCCATAAAGTTACAACCATTATCAGACACAACCATGCCTGGTTGTAGGTTGAGTGGCGAGAGCCACAGCTCAGTCTGATCCCTTATATCCTGTCACAGCCTGTTGACGCTTCCCCACTGCAGTAGTACACTGCTTCAAGCTACTGACCGATGGCTGACTGGTGCTGCAAGATGAGAATTCAGAGGTGGAGGAGGAGAAGGGGGGTTGCAGCCACTAATGTAGGTGCTGGCGGAAATCCTGATGGAAGTAGGGAACGCAATCCTTGGAGTCTGTAGCACCTGTGCCATCCCAGGGTACGACTCACTCCTGGCCTCCACAACGTTCACCCAGTGTGCCGTAGGGGAAATGTAGCTTCTCTGGCCACAAGCCCTTGTCCATGTGTCAGTAGTTAAGTAGAACTTACCAATAACTGCGTTGGTCAGGGAACGGGTGATGTTACGGGACACATGCTGGTGTAAGGCGGGGGCGGCACAAAGTGAAAAATAGTGGCGGCTGGGGACTGAGTAACGAGGGACGGCCACCGCAATCAGGCTGCGGAAAGCCTTGGTGTCCACAAGCCTAAATGGCAACAGTTCCAAGGCCAGCAATTTGGAAAGGTGCACATTTAGTGCTATGGCCTGTGGGTGGGTGGCTGGGTATTTGTGCTTTCGTTCAAAGGCCTGGGGTATGGACATCTGTACGCTGCGCTGGGACACAGAAGTGGATGTGGTTGATGATGGTGCTTGCGAAGGTACAGGTGCAGGGCGGGAGGCATCCGGGCCTGCGTCTTGGACAGGGTATTGACCAGCACATAAAACAGGGGAAGATGAGGCAGTGGTGTGACCCGCAGAAACTGATTGTGGACCCAGGCGTTCGGCCCACCTATTAGGGTGCTTTGATGCCATGTGGCAGATTTTTTTGTTACCTTGCCTCACAAAAAACGTAATATAGAGCAATTAAAAATCACATGTACCCCAAAATAGTTCCAATAAAACTGGCCCCTTAACCCCTAGTTTCCAAAATGGAGTCACTTCTTTTTGGGAGTTTCTACTGTAAGGGTGCATTGGGGGGCTTCAAATGGGACATTGCATCTAAAAACCAGTTCAGCAAAATTTGCCTTCCAAAAACCTACAGCGTTCCTTTGCTTCTGCGCCTTACTGTGTGCCCTTACATCAGTTTACGACCAAATGAGGGGTGTTTATGTAAACCGCTGTGCTTATGTAAACCCTTGATGTGTTAAAGAAAAAAATTGATTAAAATGGAAAATCTGTCAAAAAAGTGAAATTTAGAAATGTCATCTCCATTTTCCTTTAATTCTTGTGGAACACCTAAAGAGTTAACCAAGTTTGTAAAATTAGTTTTGAGTAACTTGAGGGAAGTAGTTTCTACAATGGGGTCATTTATAGGGGGTTTCCACTATGTAAGCCCCACAAAGTGACTTCAGACCTGAACTGGTCCTTAAAAAGTGGGTTTTGGAACTTTTTAAAAATTCTAAGCCTTCTAATGTCCTAAAAAAATAAAATGACATTTTACACATTTACAAAATGATGCCAACATAAAGTAGACATATGGGGAATGTTAAGTTATAAATATTTTATGAGGTATCACTTTCTGTTTTAAAAGCAGAGAAATTAAAATTTAGAAAATTGCGAATTATTTTATTTTTTTTAAAAAATAATGATTATTTTATAAATAAAGCGAAATATATTGACTCAAATTTACCACTGTCATGAAGTACAATTTGTCACAAGAAAAAAATCTCAGAATGGCTTGGATAAGTAAAAGCGTACCAAAGTTATTACCACATAAAATGACACATGTCAGATTTGCAAAATTCAGCCTGGTCTGGAAGGGGGTAAATGGCCTGAATGTGAAGTGGTTAACATATTTTTAAAGAATTGTTGGTGATGTTATTTTTAGTTTTCCCTGTCAATCTCTATTAGTAAACAAAAAACATAAATTCCTGAAGTTTTTGCACTGGCCTCTATACCTAATAATAGGTGCCAATTCTCAGTCAGTACAACACACTTTACTGCAGTTATATATTATTCTAAACCTGCCTGTAATGATAAGGAGATATCATCTTTGTGTACAGATAAGACAAGATCCACCATTTACAATGCAAATTAACTCTGCACAGGGCACATAACATGCCTAGAAAACCTTCCCATAGAAGTCAATGAGCTCCCCTCCTGACCATTGTGTCTATGGCCTATGGGGCTCTCATAAAGCATTTTTTTTTAATGCTGTGTAAATGCTGTTAAGAACAGCTCAGGCGAGATGGCCGCCCCCATAATCATGTTCCGAAAATTGAATTAAAAAAATCTGTAATCAGAAAATAAAAACACAGTAGGAGGAAAAAAAAGGATATGTGCTACCATGGTTTTAACTGGCAGATTAAATTTCTCGTGACACATTTCCTTTAACCCCTTCCTGACTGCCATCCGTTTATATACGTGATATTTGCACATGCCCCGTGCAGCTACCACGTGTATAAACGTCAAGCCAGGTCTTTAATCCAAGCGCTGCAAAGCGCTTGGATTAAAGCTTCTGCCCCTGTCCTGCTGCTGTCACGGACAGCATACAGTTCAGTAATGCCGGCAAGGGACCAATCAGAGTGGTCCATTGCCGGCAATCGATCCGATTGGTTAGTCTGTGCAGACTAACCAATCGGATCGCAACAGTGAAAAAATGCCTGTTTCAGGCTCTGAACTGCGCTCTGCAGATCAGAGCCTGAAATCAGGTAGTGTTCCTCGTACCCCCCGATCTGTGCCCCTCCGCCTGCCGCCTGCCCCTGAAGCTCATCTCCATATTCATGCAGCGCCTGCCCTGATGCGATGCAGCGCATGCCCTGATGCGGTCCGCCCCCTCCCCGCCCCATACATTCCTCCTGCCCCCATTTCGTGCTGCCTAAGCCTCCCTCAATGTTGTCCGTACCCCCAACCCCCCCTTTCCAGCGCTGCCCCCTGCCTCCGATGTGGTCCCGCTGCTGTGTGTGATGGCGGCGGCTCCATTCCTGAGCCGCTGCCATCAGCAGAGAGTGTCAGCTCCATGCTGACACTCTGCTGTAACCCCATAGATGCCGCAGCAGCGGCATCCATGGGGTTAATAGAGGGAGGGGGCTCCCTCATTCCACCATCGGGGCTGCCGCGCTGCGATGGCAGCGCCCAATGGTTGCCATGGCAACTGGACGCTTTGCAAAAGCCATTCTGTTGTTGATTTACTTCTATGCTTTGGGTCGTTGTCCTGTTGCAACACCCATCTTCTGTTGAGCTTCAGCTGGTGGACAAATAGCCTTAACTTCTCCTGTAAAATGTCTTGATAAACTTGGGAATTAATTTTTCCTTCGATGATAGCCATCCGTCCAGGCCCTGATGCAGCAAAGCAGCCCCAAACAATGATGCCCCCACCACCACACTTCACAGTGGGGATGAGGTTTTGATGTTGGTGTGCTGTGCCTCTTTTTCTCCACACATAGTGTTGTGTGTTTCTTCCAAACAACTCAACTTTGGTTTCATCTGTCCACAGAATATTTTGCCAGTACTGCTGTGGAACATCCAGGTGCTCTTGTGCAAACTGTAAACGTGCAGCAATTTTGTTTTTGGAAAGCAGTGGCTTTCTCTGTGGTATCCTCCCATGAAATCCATTCTTGTTTAGTGTTTTACGTATCGTAGATTCACTAACAGGGATGTTAGCATATGCCAGAGACTTTTGTAAATCTTTAGCTGACACTCTAGGATTCTTCTTCACCTCATTGAGCAGTCTGCGTTGTGCTCTTGCAGTCATCTTTACAGGACGGCCACTCCTAGGGAGAGTAGCAGCAGTGTTGAACTTTTTCCATTTATAGACAATTTGTCTTACTGTGAACTGATGAACAGCAAGGCTTTTGGATATACTTTTATAACCCTTTCCATCTTTATACAAGTCAACAATTCTTAATTGTAGGTCTTCTGAGAGCTCTTATGTGTGAGGCATCATTCACATCAGGCAATGCTTCTTGTGAAAAGCAAACCCAGAACTGGTGTGTGATTTTTATAGGGCAGGGCAGCTGTAACCAACACCTCCATTCTCATCTCATTGATTGGACTCCAGTTGGCTGACACCTCACTCCAATTAGCTCTTGGAGATGTCATTAGTCTAGGGGTTCACATACTTTTTCCACCTGCACTGTGAATGTTTACATGGTGTGTTCAATAAAAACATGGTAACATTTAATTATTTGTGTTATTAGATTAAGCAGACTGTGATTGTCTATTGTTGTGACTTAGATGAAGATCAGATCACATTTTATGACCAATTTGTGCAGAAATCCATATCATTCCAAAGGGTTCACATACTTTTTCTTGCAACTGTATGTGCATAGTTAATGTCATTTGTAAAGAAAAATGAGTACCAATTCAATACATGAAGCCAATATTAACATGTGCTAAGCCAATCAGAGAAATGTTGATGTTTAGTATGTTCCACTTAAATGGGTTGACATACCCATATTTTCTCCCAGGCAGACCCACTAATATGATCATTGGAGCATTTCATGCCTTGCACTGAATCACTGTAAAGTGGCTAAGGCAGCGCTAAAGCCAGCCCATCTGAGTTGGTGACGTTACTGAATACACTGCTGGGCAGAAGCCTCCACCTAGCAGTGTACCAAAGTAAACAAACAAGCATGATTATATCACAGGGGACGGAGGGGTGAAAATGTTTGTATGTCAGGTTCAGCACTGAACCCAGAAAACCCCTTTAATTCAGATGCTTATAAATGTGACTATTTTAAATAAACTATTATTAAAGTAGAAATCTGCAGGCAGTATTTTATAGAGCAGGAGATGCAAAGCAGATTGATACAGATGTAGTAGTAGAGTTAACGCTCAAACTCATCTCAAATTTCTTAACTCATCTTTGGTATCGTGTAACAAAAGCCATTTTAAAACAATTGAAGTTGGCGGCTTAACACAACTAGTTTAATTAACACATCTAGTTAAACACTTGTGTTAACTTTACTACATCTGTATATTGTTTTATGGGAACGGATTCAGTAAATCTTGTATCTCACTTATTTAAATGTCAACTCATTCTGGGCTTTGAAGTCAAGGAGGTGGTCTTATCAGAGATTAGTAGACTTCGCTCTATGACTGTGTGTACAGAGATATCTGTCAATCACTGATAGGACTGCCTCCTTGACTTCAAAGCCCAGAATGAACAGGAATTAAAATTTATAAATTAGAGGTTTTACAGACTCTTTTCCCATAAAACTATATATCAATCTGCTCAGCTCCTCCTGCTCTATAACATACTGTCTGCAGCTCAGACACCATGTTCAACTTGAAACGTTTTCTTTGAAATTAGCAAAAGGAATACTAGTTTATTTTAACAAATGAGTGAAACTGCACAACTCAGACAAGCACATTTTGCTATAATGATGTATGTGATAACCGTTATCTCATGCTCCTGAACATCTGCCTTACAAGCTTAGTAAAAGATTAATTACCTTAAAATAATGTTCACAAAAAGGCTGGGTAATTACTATTCCCCAAATTAAGACCTCTTTGACATCTTGACAATGCACTTGCATGAAGAAAATATATTCCTGATCTATTGAAGACTGTTATGCCTCTGACAGATCAATATATCTACTACTGGGGTATAGTGAATAATAATACTTTTTGCGTACATGCCAGCACCATTAAAAAGTATTCTTAAATTGTCAAAATGTTAACGAAATCAGATACAGTATATCCAGAACAGGATGCTGGTGTGAAGAGTGATCATACATAGAGATTGTTAGAAACAGACCTGGTACTTGGGGAGATGACAGCCTGAACTACCATCCCCAATGTATACATGCCTGATGATCAAACAGCTAATAATAAAACACACTTATATATCAGAAGTATGAATATATACAGGTGAAACTCGAAAAATTAGAATATCGTGCAAAGTTCATTTATTTCAGTAATGCAACTTAAAAGGTGAAACTAATATATGAGATAGACTCATTACATGCAAAGCAAGATATTTCAAGCCTTTATTTGTTATAAATTGGATGATTATGGCTTACAGCTAGGGTTGAGCGAACCCAAACTGTAAAGTATGGGTTTGTACCGAAATTTAGGATTTTAGGACCCCGGACCCGAACATTTCTGTAAAAGTTCAGGGTCGATGTTCTGCAATTTCTTAGCGCTTTTTGAAAGTCTGCAGAGCAGCCAATCAGCAAGCGTTTAACTGTGTGCCCTTAGAAGCCATCACAGCCATGTCTACTAATGGCATGGCTGTGATTGGCCAGTACAGCATGTGACCCAGCCTCTATATAAGCTGGAGACACGTAGCGATGCTGCGTCACTCTGCTGTTACTAGTGTAGGGAGAGGATGCTGCTTCTGTGAGGGAGAGAATAGGACAGAATCTTTAATCAGAACTCCAATTGAACTCAACTATCTACATAGATTTAGTTAGGTGGGCAGCGGCGGCCATTTTATGCAAGCTCAGTGCACCAGCACTGCATCTGTGCTTTTGTGACATTCAAATCCAAGCTTGAAATACTGCAAAAATCTGTTGTTTTTTAAAAAAAACACCCTTTTTTGGCAATATCCTACATCTAGTGCCTTTGCAGCATTAGTCAGTGTGCAATTTAACCTAGAAATACAGCTATAATTTTCTGTGTTTAAAAAAACACACTTTTTGTGCAAAATACATAATTTTACAGCCCTTGCTGCATCTGCACGTGTGAAATTCAAGCGTTCTATACAGCTGTCATATTCTGTTAGTAAAAAAAACCAACCTTTTTGGGCTAAATACTTAATATTGCAGCCCTTGCTGCATCTGTGATTGTTAAAAACAAGTTGGAAATACTTCAATAATTTTCTGGCTTTGAAAAAACACAAATTTTTGGCAATAACCTTCATCATGGGCCTCTGCCGCATTAGTCAGTGTGCAATTTAATCTAGAAATACAGCTATAATTTTCTGGGTTTTAAAAAACACCCTTTTTGGGCAAAATACACAATTGTACAGCCCTTGCTGCATCTGCACGTGTCAAATTCAAGCGTTCTATACAGCTGTCATATTCTGTTAGTAAAAAAAACACCATTTTTTGGGCTAAATACTTAATATTGCAGCCCTTGCTGCATCTGTGATTGTTAAACACAAGTTTGAAATACTTCAATAATTTTCTGGCTTTAAAAAAAACCACAAATTTTTGCCAATAACCTTCATTTTGGGCCCCTGCCGCATTAATCAGTGTCCAATTTAAGCTAGAAATACATCTATAATTTTCTGGGTTTTAGAAAACACCCTTTTTGGCAAAATACACAATTGTACAGCCCTTGCTGCATCTGCATGTGTGAAATTCAAGCGTTATATACTGCTGTTATATTCTAAAAAAACACCCTTTTTGGGCAAAATACTTATTATTGCAGGCCTTTGCTGCATATGTCATTGTGAGATACACCCTTTAGATACTGTGGTTCTATTCTGCTATTAAAAAAACACCCATTTTGGGCAAAAATCTTTAATTTCGGCCTAGTCTACATCTGTACGTGTGAGATACACCCTTTACATACTGTGGTTCTATTCTGCTATTAGAAAAACACCCATTTAGGGCAAGATCCTAAATTTGAGAAATATGAGGAGAGCGTCAAATAAGGGACGTGGCCCCGGTCGTGGTGCTGCTGGTGGAGCTGCTGTTGCAGGGAGAGGACGTGGTCGATCTGTGCCAGCTACACGCACAAGTGAAACACCTTCCTCAGATGCGAGTAGACGACAGAACCTGCAGCGGTATTTGGTCGGGCCTAATGCAGCTCTACGAATGGTGAGGCCAGAAAAAGTACAGGCGATAGTAGATTGGGTTACTGCCAGTGCCTCCAGTTCCTTCACATTGTCTCCCACCCAGTCTCCTGCTGAAAGATCAGAGTTGGCACCTGCAGCCGATGTCTATCATTCTTTCACCTCACCCCTTGCTAATCAACCAAGCAGTCTGAGCCTCAAGTCATGTAGCAGTCTCTTCTGTTATTTGATGACTCTGTTAGCAGGGTTTCCCAGGGCCATCCACATAGCCCTGCCCCAGAAGTGGAAGAGATTGAGGGCACCCATGCCCAACCACTTATGTTTCAAGATGAGTACATGGGAGGACCATCGCAGCACGTCTCGAATGATGTAGAAAACACAGGTGCCAACTGCTGGGGCTTTTGATAGTGTGCAGACTGATAAGAAGGGCAGGGGTGAAGACTGAGTGGAAGATTATGTGGGGGACGATGAGGTTCTCGACCCCACATGGAATCAAGGTCATGCGAGTAACCTGTGTAGTTCGGAGGAAGAGGCAGTGGTCGCACAGAGCCACCAGCACAGCAGAAGAGGGAGCAGGGTGCAAAAGCGGAGCGGCCGTCCTCTAGACAGTACGCCTGCTACTGCCCACCTGTCACGGCTGAGGATGGGGAAAACCCTCAGCCGTGCGATGCCAGAAGATGTTTGGTCGCTGCTCGACCAGGACGACAGAATTAGGGAGCAGGTCACCTCCTATCGCATCCCTAATCTGACCCTGACTCCTAGCTGTATGAGCCGACCCTGATGGTAGGAGGGCTCATACTCCGGAACCTTGGGGTCCCTATTAGCCCTCAGGGTGGCCCTGAACTAGGAGCAGGGTAAGACGACCTGTTCCTCCTAGATACGGAGGAACAGGAGTCTCACAGGCCGAGCTGCAAGGAATGGGGAACAGATACAGCATATAGGTATGGCAGGTGAGTGAAAATACTTCCACACCAACCGGCCACAGACACACTGACTGGATCCCGTGCACACAAGCTGATGTCCAGACCAAACATAAATGGACACAGCACACACACCTAAACAGACAGGAACCCAGATCCATAGCTGCAGTAAGAATAACACAAACATAAAGCATAACATGACCACGACATTCTTTAAGACCGCAAGGGTGGCCCTCACTGGAGAGATGGCATAAGGCTACCAGGAGGATGACTCCAGCAACATGCCTGGAGTACCCCTCAGACCTCTGGCTTCCAGCAGGAACTAAATAGGCCAAGCAGCCACACCCACACACACACTAGGAAAGGAGTTAACCCTTCCATCACCAAACAGGGCAGTGAAGCCACTTAAAGGGGAAGTGCAGGCACACATAAACCCCATGCACACCTAACAGGAAAAGTGCACACATTTAAACACAAATTGCCATAGGCAACCGCATGCATAGACAGTGAGCAGCCCAGCAACAAGCTCAGGCTGCTACACTGCCAAGAACACCATGTTGCCAGCGGAAGCCGCACGTGAGGCAAAACACTCACAGCTGCAGTGAACAACCAAACGACCGCTGACATCTGCATGCAGACTCTAAGAGTCACGACCACAGCATAGTCGTGACACCACCGCAGCAAGGGACCGAGGACACCAAAGCCAGCTCCAAGGAGTTCCCTGGCGTGGCAGTTCTTCAGACAATGTGTTGACGACAAGACACGAGTGGTTTGCAATCAGAGCCTGAAGCGAGGTATAAATGTTCTCAACCTGAGCACAAGCTGCATGACCAGGCATTTAAGTGCAAAACACGAGCTGCAGTGGAGTAGACACCTCAAAAACCAAGAAAGGTCTCTGGCTCCTCCTGCTTTATCTTCTGCTGCAGTCGCGGCCTCTTCATCCACCTCTGGAGTGACAGTGCCATCTGCCACCCCGCAAACAGAGGATCTGCCAGCAACACCAACACCTGGGTCACCAAGCATCTCCACAATGTCCCACGGAAGCGTTCAGCTCTCCATATCCCAAACGCTGGAGAGGAAGAGGAAGTACCCCCCTACCCACCCGCGATCCCTAGCTCTGAATGCCAGCATTTCTAAATTACTGGCCTTTGAAATGCTGTCATTCCGTCTGGGGGAGACGGATAGTTTTAAAGGTCTTATGGCGGTGGCTGTCCCACAGTACGTCGTACCCAGCCGCCACTACTTTTCAAGGCGAGCCATCCCTTCCCTTCACAACCAAGTAGGGGACAAAATCAGGTGTGCACTGCGCAACGCCATCTGTGGCAAGGTGCACCTGACTACGGATACGTGGACCAGTATGCACGGTCAGGGCCGTTATATCTCCATAACAGCACACTGGGTAAATGCAGTGGCGGCTGGGCCTGAGGCGGATAGCAGTTTGGCGCATATCCTTCCACCACCGAGGATTGCAGGGTACTTCAGTTTGCTTCCTGTTGCTTCCTCCTCCTACTCTGCTTCCTCATCCTCTACCAGCTCCTTATCTGGTCAGCGTCACCTTCGCCACCAACTTCAGCACAGCCAGGGGTAAACGACAGCAGGCAGTTTTAAAACTTCTGTTTGGGGGACAAACCCCACACCGCGCAGGAGCTGTGGATGGGCCTTGAACAACAGACCAATGAGTGGTTTGTGCCAATCAGCCTCAAGCCCGGCCTGGTGGTGTGCGATAAAGGGCGAAATCTCATAGCAGCTCTGGGACTAGCCGGTTTGATGCGCATCTCTTGTCTGGCGCATGTGCTGAATTTGGTGGTGCAGAGGTTCCTTAAAAATTACCCCGATATGTCAGAGCTGCTGCATAAAGTGCGGGCCATCTGTGCGCGCTTTCGGCATTCTCATGCTGCTGCTGCTCGCCTGTAAGCGCTGCAGCGTAACTTCGGCCTTTCCGCTCACCGCCTCATATGCGACGTGACCACAAATTGGAACTCCACCTTGCACATAATGTGCGAGCAGCAGCAGACAATATTGGAGTTTCAGCTGCAGCACGCACGGGTGAGTCGCTCCGCAGAACAGCACCACTTCACCACCAATGACTGGACCTCCATGCGAGACCTGTGTCCCTTGTTGCGCTGTTTCGAATACTCCACCAACATGGCCAATGCCGATAATGCTGTTCTTAGCGTACTATCCCACTTCAGTGCCTCTTTGAAAAAACGCTCCTGGGGATGATGGAGGAGGATGTGGCACAGGAGGAGGAGGAGAAGGAAGAGGGATCATTTTGTAGGGTTTCCGGCCAGTCATTCCCAAGTGGCTCTGAGGGTGGGTTCCTGCACCCACAAACCCAAGGTACACAATTGTCCACCCAGGGCACAGTTCTGGAGGATGAGGAGGAGGAGATGGAGGAGGAGGAAGAACCATGTTCACAGCAGGGTTGCACCCAGACCAGCTCATGGCCATCACTGGTGCGTGGATGGGGGGATACAGAGGACACAGACGATACACCTCCCACAGAGGACAGCTATTCGTTGCCTCTGGGCAGCCTGGCACACATGAGCGATTACATGCTGCTGTGTCTCCGCAACGACCACCGAGTTGCCCACATTCTAACTTGTGCGGATTACTGGGTGGCCACGCTGCTGGATCCCCGTTACAAGGACAACGTACCGTCCTTAATTCCATCACTGGAGTGTGATTGTAAGATGCACGAGTACAAGCGCACGATGGTAGACGCGCTGCTGGTGGCATTCCCACCTGACAGCGGGGGCACAGTGGAAGTACAAGGCGAAGGCTGAGGACGAGGAAGAGGTTGCCAAAGCTGCTGGGGCACCGCAAGCACCTCAGAAGGCAGGGTTAGCATGGCCGAAATCTGGAAAAGCTTTGTCAGCACTCCACAACAACAAGCACCACCAGCTGATATGGAACGACTTAGCAGGAGGCAGCATTTCACTAACATGGTGGAGCAGTATGTGTGCACACGCCTACACGTACTGAATGACGGGTCTGCCCCCTTCAACTTCTGGGTCTCCAAATTTGGCAAATGGCCTGAGCTTGCCCTTTACGCCTTGGAGGTGCTGGCCTGCCCTGCAGCCAGTGTATTATCTGAACATATGTTTAGCATGGCAGGGGGCGTAATCACAGACAAGCAGCCGCCTGTCTATAGCCAATGAGGACAAGCTCACGTTCATTAAAATGAACCAGGCATTGATCCCACAGGACTTGTCTGTACCTTGTGCAGAATAGACATGTATATCGGCACTAAGCAGCCATTGTTATACTGCAGCGCAATTGCTCATGTTTGTACTTTGGATATTTCACACTCTTTTGGAGTGTACCTTCATTTTACAAAATTAAATTAAAACCAAAAACCTGTGTTGGCTATCTCATCCTCCTCTACCACCGCTTCCACCTACTCCGCTACGTCCACCGCCTCCTCAATCTCCTACTCCATATGGAACTCCACCTCATAAATCCATATTTTTTTTTGTACGTGTTTTATTTTATATAATTTCACTACTTTGTCATTTACATTTTCTGCTGAAATTCACAAATTTTTGGGTGTATAGTACCACTGCTATACCTAGTAGGCTGGTTAAAAAAACAAATAAAAAATTGTCATTAACATTTTCTGGTGAAATTAACAAATTTATGGGTGTATAGTACCACTGCTATACCTAGTAGGCCGGTTAAAAATAAATAAATTGTCATTAACATTTTCTGGTGAAATTAACCAATTTTTGTGTGTATAGTACCACTGCTATACCTAGTAGGCCGGTTAAAAAATAAAATGAAATTATCATTAACCGTTTAAGGACTCAGCCCTATTTCACCTTAAGGACTTGGCCATTTTTTGCAAATCTGACCAGTGTCACTTTAAGTGCTGATAACTTTTAAACGCTTTGACTTACCCAGGCCGTTCTGAGAATGTTTTTTCGTCACATATTGTACTTCTTGACACTTTTTTGCACAAACAAATACCAAATTTCCCAAAATTTAGAAAAATTTGCAAATTTCAAAGTTTCAGTTTCTCTACTTCTGTAATACATAGTAATACCCCCCAAAATTTTGATGACTTTACATTCCCCATATGTCTACTTCATGTTTGTATCATTTTGGGAATGTAATTTTATTTTTTGGGGATGTTACATAGCTTAGAAGTTTAGAAGCAAATTTAGAAATTTTTCAGAAACTTTCCAAATCCCACTTTATATGGACCAGTTCAGGTCTGAAGTCACTTTGTGAGGCTTACGTAACAGAAACCACCCAAAAATTACCCCATTTTAGAAACTACACCCCTCAAGGTATTGAAAACTGATTTTTACAAACTTTGCTAACCCTTTAGGTCTTCCACAACACTTCATGGCAAATGGACATAAAATTTAAGAATTTAGATTTTTTGGAAAATTTTCCAATATAATCCATTTTTTCCAGGAACAAAGCAAGGGTTAACTGCCAAACAAAACTCAATATGGGTTGCCCTGATTCTGTAGTTTGCAGAAACATCCCATATGTGGCCGTAAACTACTGTTTGGCCAAATGGGAGGACATAGAAGGAGGGGAACGCCATATGGTTTTTGCAAGGCAGATTTTGCAGGACTAGATTTGTTTATACCATGTCCCATTTCAAGCTTCCCGTTGCACCCCTAGAATAGAAATTCCAAAAAAGTGACTCCATCTAAGAAAGTACACCCCTCAAGGTATTCAAAACTGGGTTTACAAACTTTGTTAACCCTTTAGGTGTTCCACAAGAGTTAATGGCAGATGGAGAAACAATTTTGGAATTTCAATTTTTTGGAAAATTTTCCATTTTAACCCATTTTTTCAAGTAATAAAGTAAGGGTTAACTGCCAAACAAAACTCTATATGGGTTTCCCTGATTCTGCAGTTTGCAAAAACACCCTATATGTGGTCCTAAACTACTGTTTGGCCAAACGAGAGGACATAGAAGGAGGGGAACGCCATATGGGTTTTGGAAGGCAGATTTTGCAGGACTGGTTTTGTTTATACCATGTCCCATTTCAAGCCCCCCGTTGCACCCCTAGAATAAAAATTCCAAAAAAGTTACTCCATCTAAGAATGTACACCCCTCAAGGTATGCAAAACTGGGTTTCCAAACTTTGTTAACCCTTTAGGTGTTCCACAAGAGTCAATGGCAGATGGAGAAACCATTTAGGAATTTCTATTTTTTGGAATATTTTCCATTTTAACCCTTACTTTATTACTGGAAAAAATGAGTTAACAGCCAAACAAAACTCAATATGGGTTGCCCTGATTCTGTAGTTTGCAGAAACACCCCATACGTGGTCGTAAACTACTATTTGGCTAAACGGTAGGATGCCATATGGTTTTTGGAAGGCAGATTTTGCTGGACTGGTTTATTTACACCATGTACCCTTTTAAGCCCCCTGATGCACCCCTAGAGTAGAAACTCCATAAAAGTGACCCCATCTAGGAAAATTCGGGATAAGGTGGTTGATGTTTTGGGACTATTTTAGGGTAAATATGATTTTCGGTTGCTCTATATTACACTTTTTTGAGGCAAGGTAACAAAAAATATAAATTCTAAAATTGTTTCTACATTCTCTATTTAGTTTTGTGGAACACCTTAAGGGTTAACAAAGTTTGTGAAGTAACTTTTGAATACCTTGAGGGGTTTAGTTTCTTAGATGGGGTCACTTTTTTGGAGTTTCCAGTCTAGGCTACATCAGGGGGCTTTTAATGGGACATGGTGTAAATAAACCAGTCCATCAAAATCTGCCTTCCAGAAACCATATGGCGTTCCCTTCGTTCTATGCCCTGCCGTGTGGCTATATAGCCATTTACGACCACATATGGGGTGTTTCTGCAAACTACAGAATCAGGGCAATAAATATTTAGTTTTGTTTGGCTGTTAACTCTTGCTTTATTACCGGAAAAAAAGGATTCAAATGGAAATTTTGCCCAAAAATTTGTGTTTTGGCACCGTTTTTATTTTATATTTTTAACGCTGTTCATCTGAGGGGTTTGGTCAAATGTGATTTTTATAGGGCAGATTCTTACGGATGCGGCGATACCTAATTTGTCTACATTTTAAAATTTATTTAGATTTTACACTATATTATCATTTTAGGAACCCCAAAAAATTATTTTAGTATCTCCATAGCCTGGGAGCTCCATTTTTTTATTTATTTTTGGGCGACTATCTAATGTAGGGGCTCATTTTTTGCGGGATGAGATGGCGGTTTTATTGGCACTGATTGGGGATGCATATGACATTTTGATCGCTCGCTGTTACACTTTTTGTGATGTTAGATGACAAAAAAATTGCTTTTTTTTACACTTTTTTTTTTTTTTTAACGCTGTTCATCCGGGGGGTTGGGTTAAATGTTATTTTTTATAGAGAAGATTTTTACGGACACGGCAATGCCCAATATGTATGGCTCTCAGACTTTGGAGGCACTAAGCAGGCATCCTCAAACTGCGGCCCACCAGATGTTGTAAAACTACAATTCCCACCATGCCCTGCTGATGGCTGTAGGTTGTCTGGGCATGCTGGGAGTTATAGTTCTACAACATCTGGAGGGCCTCAGTTTGAGGATGCCTGCACTAAAACTAATATTTTTGGGGAAAAAAATATTGTTTCCGTGTCTCCAAAGTCTGATAGACATAGTTTTTTATGTTCTCTAGGGGACTGTTGGGGATTAGAAAAATGTTGTACTCCATGGAAGTGTGATACTCCCTGAAGCAATCGATAACGCAGAGGCCCAGATGATCGGGGCAAGTGTCACATTGAGTGGTGGTGTCCTTCTGTATCCCCCTCTTGTGACACACTCTACACTTTTTTTGGGTTCGTCCCTTCTTTCCAGTATGGGGGACCACACCTGGAAAATGTTGGCCAGGGACGATCCGGGCGCCTCCAGTTCCCAAGGTACTCCGGCCTGCTCTTTCCCGGTCTGAAAAGATCAGGTCCTTGAGGACTGCCTCATAGAATTGGAGGAATGTCCCTGTGCTGCCAGCGCTTCGGGATAGTACAAAAGCATTGTACAAGGCAACCTGTACCAAGTAGACCGCAACTTTCTTGTACCATGCCCGGGTTTTGTGCATGGCATTATATGGCTTGAGGACTTGATCAGAGAGATCAACTCCTCCCATATACCGATTGTAGTCGACGATACAATCAGGCTTGAGGACCGTTGCAGCGGTACCTCGCACAGGGACAGGGGTGGTGCTGTTACCGTGGATTGTGGACAGTATAAAGACATCTCTCTTGTCCTTATACCCGACCAGCAACAGGTTTCCACTGGTAAGGGCACGGGACTCACTCCTGGGGATAGGTACCTGGAGGGGGTAGGTAGGAAGGCCGCGTTGATTTTTCCGCACGGTCCCACAAGCGAACGTGGATCTGGTGGCAAGGGACCTGAACAAGGGAATGCTAGTATAAAAGTTATCCACGTACAAGTGGTAACCCTTATCTAGCAGTGGGTACATAAGGTCCCACACGAGTTTCCCGCTAACACCCAGAGTGGGGGGACATTCTGGGGGTTCAAAATTTGTAAGTGTACACTGAGGTACTCTCACAAATTTTGTACATTTTCACGCCATAC
>NC_053393.1:341808992-341859700 GCF_905171765.1 Bufo bufo | reverse complement strand
AAACTATTGAAAGACCGAACAGTCCTCTTAAGGACTACAGTGTGTGTTTGACAGCAGTGCAGCACCATTTTTATTTTATTTTTTACCAGGGGTTAAATTCAGCAGTATCAGGGACAGGCGTCTTCAGGAAGGGACAGATAATGCAGGGCTGGAAAATCGCTTTTTTAAGTACCCAAAAGCTTTTAAAAGATTTGATATTAGTGAGATCTACAGTACACCATCAGAAAGCAGTGTGTTTAGCAGACATTATAAAAAGGGGCTTATTCACTAAAGTGCGCCTGCTAGTAAGATCTAAAGTACGCCATCAGAAAGCAGTGTGCTTAGCAGACATTATAAAAAGGGGCTTATTCACTAGAGTTTGTCTGCAAGTGAGATCTACAGTACTAGTCTAGTACTAGACTAGGCTTTCTTTCAAGCCAAAACAAGTAACTTAAATATAACACAACAACAGGAAGACCCAATTAGAATCATACTACCGTACAACATTCAACATAAACAAATATTATTAATAAACACTGGCATCATATACTTAACAGAAAGACCACAAATAACTTATACCAAAGCACCCAATTTATCATTAAAAATTGCTCCAACAGTACAAAATAATAAAAAAAAACACGAACAGTCTATGATACAAGGATGGCACAATATCAAAGTTTTTTTTTCGGTGTGGCCGCGGCAACAGTTGTAAAATAACCAAGTTCCCTAAAAAAAACTATGAAAGTCCAATCCTATAACAGCACATTTGTATGGGAAATTAAAGACCTTCTAACATGCAACACAAATAGTGTAATTTACATAATAGAATGCCCCTGTAAAAAACTGTATGTTGGTAGAACAAAAAGGAGTCTAAAAACAAGAATTTCTGAACACATATCAAATATAAAGAAAGGATATGAAAAACATTCCCTATCAATGCACTTTAAGCAAGTACACAACAAAGATCCGGGCGGAATGACATTCGCAGCTCTCGAAAAGATTAAAACAAACTGGAGAGGGGGAGATCATATTTCCAAAATGTCTCGAACAGAATCAAGATATATTTATGATTTTAATTCAATAAAACCAGGATGTCTAAATTCAGAATTCAAATTATGGGGCTTTATATAGGGGGGTGAGCCTCTCCCTGATGTGAAGTCGTGTGTCAGGCTGTTTTCCAGCACCACGACCTCCCCTCGGGGGAAGGCTCACTTTCTTTTACCACTTCATCTAACACAAAGATTTTAAAGCAATATAGAAAAACCTACAGAAAAATCTAAAGAACAATTATATATAGCATGCTATTTATAGAGAAAAATCTGAGCCTATGCAAAAAATCGCAATGAAAACGCAACAAAAATGGATCAGCTTTTTTTTTAAAAAAATTAATTTTTATCTTTCATATTATATAACAATTAATTACATATTGCTTTTATTCAAATTGCTGTTTTTATTTAATAAAGAAGCATTTTATTTAATATTAGTTTTATTTACATATTTTTGTATCTAAAAATCAATCACATTGCTGTACTTGAAGAATGACCATTGAAGTACATATTGAACTAGAAGTTTGATATTATATGTATGTGAATTGTGTTGATATGTAATCTACATGCATGTATAAGATAGTAAAGAAACACATGGAACAGACTTATAGCATACTTAAGAAGAGAATAAACCAAAAAACGCAATTTTGAAAAAAACGCAAGAAAAACGCAACAAAAACGCACAAGCGTTATTTGGTTCTTCTCACTCTTTTTTTCTCTGAAACAACCATTGAATATAAAGTAGATTGCTATCCAAGCTATATACTTGGAAAGACACTTTTCATATACGAAAAATCACATGTAAAAATTCTTACCAGAGTTTCCAACATCCCGAAAATCCAGGTCTTTGATGTAACCACTGACCATATATAAAGAGAAAACAGTTTGGTTCCCATTCAAGCCACTGATGAAGAGGTGAGGTCACCTCGAAACGCATCTGGCGGGCTAAAGGAACCAAATTATCATAGAAATATATCCTGCAGGATCAAGAAGCGCACATTCGAAAAAATTGGAACTATAAAAGACAAACATCATAACTTTGTCTTTTCTTCAGCATCTCTTCTATAGAGAAAACACGTGTCTACATACCACCACGTGGGACGCCAACAGCTGAGCGCCATAATAGCATCGCACGAAAAGAAAAGACAAAAGTTCTTGGTTTGGGTGAGTAGCTGTACTGCGGGAGGGACGCCTTTGCAGTAAGCACCATCAAATCTTATACAAGTACAAACAATCGACTATTTAGTCACATATAAGAAAAATCGTATTGTTAATTCGAAAGACACTTACCGATCACAACTATACAGCCAGATTGTTCCAGTTGAAAACAACAGATACTTCAGTATACAAATCAAAGCTATCAGCCTTGAATGATTATATAGCTTTCAGTAATTATTGCAACTACGCACTTTTTTGTATGGAACTTTGAACTGATTTACCAGCACTTTCAATAAGGACATATAGATAACATATACCTTGGATAACAAATGTATGCTTAAAATCTTGTTCAAATTTTATTAAAAATTTTTTTTATCCGAATAATTCTTTTTATCACCTGATTTTTTTCAATATTGAAGTTTTTACTCTCTTTGAAGTTGGTTATTTATGGTTATGGCTTATGCCAATAGTGTATAATTTTATATGTTGTATGCAAAGTGACCACAAAGTTTTAGGTCATATATTTTAGATTATTATCTATAAAATTTTATCAAATTAACAATTTTAATAAATGTGTTTTATATGTGAAATACAGATGGTGAGTGCCTGCTGACTAATATAAAATTGTCCAAACAAAGAGATTAGGTGAATCACATACAGCAGGGCACCATTACCACAGTGACAAGTGGGGTGAGCCACTATATCCCACAAAAATCTAGAGATCTACAGTACGCCATCAGAAAGCAATGTGTTTAGAAAACATTATAAAAAGGGGCTTATTCACTAGAGTGTGCCTGCTAGTGAGATATACACCGCGCCATCAGAGACATTTTGTTTCTGGGGAAGTTAACCTAATTTGTGCCACATCTGTGTGTGCGTTCAATCTGCAACCGTTATATTCAGTACTCCAGCAGAGAATTATTTATATTTTGGGCAAATTTAACTAGTTTTGGGCACATCTGTGTGTGTGTGTTTAGGCTGCAACCGTGTATACAGTATTCCAGCAGAGAATTATTTGTATTTGGGACAATTTTAACTAGTTTTGGGGACATCTGTGTGTGTGTGTGTTCAATCCACAAATGTTATAAACAGTATTCCAGCATAGAATTATTTTGCTCGGGGAAAATTTAAATAAGTTGTCAATCATCTATTGAATAAACCTTTTAATATGAAGAAGGCGAGCACTAAGGGATGGGGAAGTGTTGCTGGCGGTTCAGGCAGAGGCCGTGGCCCTGGGCGCAATGAAACTGTACCAGCTGCCGGTGAAACTGAAAAAAAGAAAAAATCCACCATACCCAGTTTCATTTCACAGTTAACTGGACGTTGCAGGACAACACTGTCCAAGTCGGACCAGTGCAACCAGATGGTCGGTTGGATGGCAGAAGATAATTCTTCCACCCTCTCTTCCACCAAGACCAATCTCATTAGCAAAGATTCTGGTCCACAGAATCCTCACTTTGATCCTCCTTCCTTCCACCATGTAGAGTCAGGAGTCGGACAAACCGTTGATACCACACTCGGATATTCCGAGGATCTATTTTCATCGCCTTCACTAGATTTGGCCCTCTCGCCAAGCACGCTTGAAGAGGTACAGATCTTGTGCCCTGATTCACAACCTCTTGACCTATCACAGGGTCAAGAAGATGAGGGTGGTGATCGTCAATTATTTGTTCACGAGGTGGATGACGATGAGACACAGTTGTCAATCACTAAGAGGCTGTGGTTAGGTCAAGTCAGGAGGATGGGGATGAGGAAGTGGAAGAGAAGGTGGTGGACGATGAGGTCACTGACCCAACTTGGAAAGGTGAAAAGCCGAGCGAGGAAAGCAGTACAGTCGAGGAGGGATCTGCAGCACCGCAACAAGCTGTAAGAGGCAGTGGTGTGGAAAAATGGAGAAGGCCCACACCAAACAGGCCCCCAACCATTATGCGGAGCACCCTCATGCGTAAATCTCCCTTGCCAAGGTGTAGGTGTTCCACAGTATGGCGCTTTTTTGCGGAAAATGCAGACGACAAAAGAGTGGTAGTTTGCAACCTGTGCCGTACCTAAATGAGCCGGGGTGCGAACACCAGCAACCTCACCACCACCAGCATGATTCGCCACATGGCATCCAAGCACTATAATCAGTGGGCCAAACGCCTGGGTCCACAATCTTGGTCTGTGGGCCACCCCACTGCCTCCTCTTCCCCTGTGTTAACCATTGCTGGCCAATCCCTTGTCAAAGGCGCAGGGCCGGATGCCCCTTGCCCTGCACCTGGGCCTTCGCATGCACCATTAGCAACTGCATCCACTTCCCTGTCCCAGTACAGCATCCAATTGTCCTTACCCCAGGCATTTGAACGCAAGCGGAAATACCCAGCCACTCACCCACTGTCCATAGCACTAAATGCACAACTTTCAAAATGACTGGCCATTAAAATGTTGCCATATAGGCTTGTGGAGACTGAGGCCTTTCACAGCCTGATATCGGCGGCTGTCCCTCGATATGCTGTCCCCAGCTGCCACTATTCTTCATGGTGTGCCGTGCCCATCTTACACCAACATGTGTCCCAGAACATTACCCGTTCCCTGACCAATGCAGTTACTGGGAAGGTCCATTTGACCACGGACACATGGACAAGTGCTGGTGGCCAGGGACGCTACATTTCCCTGACCGCACACTGGGTGAATGTTGTGGAGGCCGGGAGTGAGTCGTACCCTGGGATGGCACAGGTGCTACCCACGCCCAGGATTGTGGGCCCTACATCCATCAAGGTCTCCATTAGCAGCTATGTTACTGGCTCCAACCCCCACTTCTCCTCCTCCTCTTCCGCCGCTACCTCCACGACTTCTACCTCCAGCAGTCAGACATCAGTCGGTAGCTGGAAGCAGTGTAGCACTGCTGTGGGGAAATGTCAACAGGCCGTGCTGAAGCTGATATGCCAAGGGGACAAACAGCACACCGCTGCAGAGCTGTGGCAGGGTATAAGGGACCAGACCGAGCTGTGGCTGTCGCCCCTTAAGTTACAACAAGCCATGGTTGTGTCGGACAATGGCTGTAACTTGGTGGCGGCTTTGGAGCTCGGCAAACTGATGCACGTGCCATGCCTATAGTGGTTCAGTGATTTATTAAAACATACCCAAATTTGACAGAGCTACTAGTAAAGGCGCGCCGCGTGGGTGCTCATTTCCGCAAGTCTTCCACATCTTCAGCTGCTCTGTCAACACTGCAGCAGCACTTGGGGCTTCCAGCTCACTGACTGTGCTTAAACTTTATGTTCTACATGTTGTCCAGGCTTTGTGAGGAGCAGAGGGCAGTTGTGGAATACCAGCTGCAACATGGTCGTTGCCTTTCTAATCAACTTCCCCTATTCACAAGCGAGGAGTGGGCATTGATGGCAGACCTCCGTGAGGTTTTAAGAAACTTTGATGAATCCACACAGATGGTTAGTGGTGATAACGCTATAATCAGCGTAAGCATCCCACTTCTTGTCTACTCAAACGATTGCTGCTCACAATTAAGGACGACACTATGAATGTGGCAGACGTGGAAATGGGGGAGGACTTTAATGTGGGTGATAGCCAGACCACCCACATTTCGTCTTCTCAGCGCGAATTGGACCATAAGGAGGAGGAGGAGCTGTAGACAGTTGCCTCTGCTACAGAGGGTACAACCGATGGAACTTTAATTCCATCAGTTCGACGTGGATGGGCACAAGGGGATGAGGAGGAGGATGAGGAGATGGAGAGTCATCCCGACGTCGACAAAGACATTTTGCCTGTTGGTACTCTGGCACACATGGCTGACTTCATGTTAGGCCGCCTTTCCTGTGACCCTCGCGTTATACGCATTTTAGATAACTCAGATTAATGGGTGTTCACCCTTCTCGACCCCCGCTACAAAGAGAACTTCTCATCTCTCATTCCTGTGGTGGAGAGGGCAAGTAAAATGGTGCAATACCAGAAGGTCCTTGTTGAGAAATTGCTCCAAACATTTCCATCTGACAAAGCTTTCGGCAGAGTCCGTACTTACATAGGCAAACAAGGAAGGCAGACAACAGGAGCACACTCCAGTTCCAACAAAGGCAGGGCAACACTGTCCAAGGCATGGGACACTTTCATAACACCCCGCCAGCAACAGCACCTTGAAGCACGGCCTATTGTCCCAAGGAGGCAAAGGTTTTGGAAGATGGCAAAGGAATACATAGCAGACCGTGTCAGCGTCCTCAATAATCCCTCGGTGCCTTACAACTTCTGGGTGTCCAAGCTGGACACGTGGCATGAACTTGCGCTCTATGCTTTGGAGGTGCTGGCCTGCCCTGCCGCCAGCATATTGTTTGAGCGTGTATTTAGTGCTGTTGGTGGCATTATAACAAAAAGGCATATGAGGTGGAACAGGTACTCTATCACCTGAAGCTGCAAAGAGGTATTTCTATAGGTAAGAATGGTTTTTGGATATAGTGTACACTGAGACAGTATATCGTATGAAAATATTTACTTATTTCATTTAGAACTTTCAATTCATATAGTTGCTCAAAATTTAGTTAAAAAAAGGGTGAATAGATAGATAAAATGGTAGGTAAAAAGGTGGGTATAAAATGGTAAAAATATGATGGTAAGAGGTGATCAAATAAATGATGATCAGAAAAGATGCAGTAAAGTCTTAAAAAGTAGTTCATGCAAAAATAGTTCATATATAGTAGTTCATGCGAAAATAATTCATAAATAGTTCATGTATAGATCATACATATACCAACCCGTGACAGTTTGTGGGGAGAGAGGTGGATGCCGTTCTATTGGTGTTTGGCCTAGATATGTCCCCTGTGGTCCGCTTGGAGGTGTGTAAAAGAAGTAATTCACCTTGTTGGTTAGATGTCTCCTCAGCGTCTCTCCCTGTAGTCTGGCGTGCTCGGGTGGCGTGTGGTGGAGTACTGGTTTGGGCTGGTATCATCAAAGATGAGCTTGTGGGGCCTTTTCGGGTTGAGGATGGAGTCAAGCTCAACTCCCAGTCCTACTGCCAGTTTCTGGAAGACACCTTCTTCAAACAGTGGTACAGGAAGAAGTCTGCATCCTTCAAGAAAAACATGATTTTCATGCAGGACAATGCTCCAGCACACGCGTCCAAGTACTCCACAGCGTGGCTGGCAAGAAAGGGTATAAAAGAAGAAAATCTAATGACATGGCCTCCTTGTTCACCTGATCTGAACCCCATTGAGAACCTGTGGTCCATCATCAAATGTGAGATTTACAAGGAGGGAAAACAGTAGACCTCTCTGAACAGTGTCTGGGAGGCTGTGGTTGCTGCTGCACGCAATGTTGATGGTGAACAGATCAAAACACTGACAGAATCCATGGATGGCAGGCTTTTGAGTGTCCTTGCAAAGAAAGGTGGCTATATTGGTCACTGATTTGTTTTTGTTTTGTTTCTGAATGTCAGAAATGTATATTTGTGAATTTTGAGATGTTATATTGGTTTCACTGGTAAAAATAAATAATTGAAATGGGTATATATTAGTTTTTTGTTAAGTTGCCTAATAATTATGCACAGTAATAGTCACCTGCACACACAGATATCCTCCTAAAATAGCTAAAACTAAAAACAAACTAAAAACTACTTCCAAAAATATTCAGCTTTGATATTAATGAGTTTTTTGGGTTCATTGAGAACATGGTTGTTGTTCAATAATAAAATTAATCCTCAAAAATACAACTTGCCTAATAATTCTGCACTCCCTGTATGTATTATCTATACATGAACTATTTTCAATTATTTTCGCATGAACTACTATATATGAACTATTTTTGCATGAACTACTTTTTAAGACTTTACTGCATCTTTTCTGATCATCATTTTTTGATCATCCTTTATTTGATCACCTCTTACCATCATATTTTTACCATTTTATACCCACCTTTTATCTACTATTTTATCTATCTATTCACCCCTTTTTTAACTCAATTTTGAGCAACTATATGAATTGGATGTTTTAAATGAAATAAATATTTTCATACGATATACTGTCTCAGTGTACACTATATCCAAACACCATACTTACCTATAGAAATACCTATTCGCAGCTTCAGGTGATAGAGTGCCTGTTCCACCTCATATACTTACCTGATTTATTTCATTAAAGGACTGTCGGGCAGTCCTGGCACAAGAGCACCTAGGTCCACTAGTTGTGTGGGATGAGCCGCCATCTACTATATTTGCTTTATAACAGATAAGCGTATCCGCTTGTCCACTGACAATGCTGACAGGTTGACTCAGATAAAAAGGAACAAAAACTAATGAGGAACAAAAACACAATTTAAATGTGTGCTTTAAAATTTACTCAATCCGCAAAAAAAGGGTATATGTTTGAATCTTGTTTTCTCCTCCTCCTCTTCCATACAGTATACTGTATATGCCCTCACTACAATGTTTTATAGGGTCCGCTCACTTTTAGGCCCTCACCTCCAATGTTTAATATGGTCTGCTCACCTGTAGGCCCTCACTACAATTTTTTATAGGGTACGCTCACCTTCAGGCCCTCACCTTTAATGTTTTATACGGTCTGCTCACCTGTAGGCCCTCACCTCTAATGATTTATACGGTCTGCTCACCTGTAGGCCCTCACCTCTAATGATTTATACGGTCTGCTCACCTGTAGGCCCTCACTTGTAATGTGTTATGTGGTCTGCTCACCTGAAGGCCCTCACATATAATGTTTTAGAAGGTCAGCTCAGCAGCAGGCACTCGCCCCTAATTTTTTATAGGGTCACCAGCATGCTCTCCCTCCGAATGTTTTGGAGGGTCACCAGCAGGCCATCAAGGATAATTTTTCAAGGGTGTGTGTGATTCCCTCCTTCATGTGTAAGAAAGGGTGTATTGGAGTGGCGGTTCCTTGTAATATTTGGCAGCCCTTTCACTTAGTGCATAGACTTTAGGAGTGTAGCAGTGTACCTAAACAATTGTAGCACCATGTGAATGAAGCCCTCCTTTATGTTATATACAGGCTGTATCGGAGTGCTTGTTCCTTATAATTTATGGCAGCACTCATACTGTATATACAATTGAATATACAGGAAATAATGTTTCCTAACAATATTTCCTCTAAAAAGGTTTATTAAAAAAATAATAATAATTGGGGGGCAGGGTTTTGGGCTTCTTTTGTCGGTTTGTAAAAGTGGCGTACAAAATGGTTCCCAGCAGCTACATTGGAGTCCAAGATGCATCCAGACATGGTCCCCCTGCTGTTCCTGATCGATTTCAGAGGTGTTTCCATCACTTTCAGACCTTTTCCTATGAACCAGGTGCCTGGTTGACTACCATTGACTTCCGAGCGCACGAATATCGCTATGTGTTTGGACCGAGTTCCCGAACACCCGAACACTTTGGTGCTCGCTCATCACTAATCAGTACCCATGATTAGGGATGAGCGAACCCGAACTGTATAGTTCGGGTTCGTACCGAATTTTGGGGTGTCCGTGACACGGACCCGAACCCGAACATTTTCGTAAAAGTCCGGGTTCGGGTTCGGTGTTCGGCGCTTTCTTGGCGCTTTTTGAAAGGCTGCAAAGCAGCCAATCAACAAGCGTTATACTACTTGGCCCAAGAGGCCATCACAGCCATGCCTACTATTGGCATGGCTGTGATTGGCCAGTGCACCATGTGACCCAGCCTCTATTTAAGCTGGAGTCACGTAGCGCCGCACGTCACTCTGCTATGATCAGTACAGGGAGAGGTTGCAGCTGCGACGTTAGGGCGAGATTAGGCAGATTAACTCCTCCAAAAGACTTCATTCTGTGATCGATCTGCAGCTGTGGATCATTGAAGTGCTATTATTGACTTGCTCACTTTTTTGAGGCTGCCCAGAGCGTTTTTAGATCACTTTTTTCTGGGGTGATCGGCGGCCATTTTGTGACTTGTGGTGTGCCAGCACGAGCTATCACCAAGTGTATTTAACCATCGATAGTGTGGTTATTTTGTGCTATATCCTACATCAGCTGCAGGCTGAGCCTGTGTCACCGAAGTGCATTTAACCATCAACAGTCTGGTTATTTTTTGGCCATATACTACATCAGCTGCAGACTGAGCCTGTGTCACCCAAGTGCATTTAACCATCGATAGTGTGGTTATTTTGTGCTATATCCTACATCAGCTGCAGGCTGAGCCTGTGTCACACAAGTGCATTTAACCATCAACAGTCTGATTATTTTTTGGCCATATACTACATCTGGTGCAGGCTGAGCCTGTGTCACCCAAGTGCATTTAACCATCTACAGTCTGATTATTTTTTGGCCATATACTACATCTGGTGCAGGCTGAGCCTGTGTCACCCAAGTGCATTTAACTATCAACAGTGTGCATGGGCGGACTGACCGGTCGGGCACTTCGGGCATGGTCCAAGGGCCCGGGCGGGATGGGGGCCCGCCACAGAATAATATTATTTATTATCAGCAGCGCAGTGGAAGAGTCTCTCCCTCCTCCCTGTGCTGCTGCTGCCGCGGCCAATAAGAAGAGGGACAGGGGGAGGGGCTGTGGCCAGTGAAGATAACTGAGCTGTTAATGCAAATGCAGGAGGCGGGTGCCGGAATCAAATAGCGGCACCCGACCTCTATGACAGGGAGCTGCACCGAAGGGGTTAACTGCCGCTGATCGCAGCTCCTTGTCATAGAGGTCGGGTGCCGCTATTTGATTCCGGCACCCGCCTCCTGCATTTGTATTAACAGCTCAGTTATCTTCATTGGTGGCGCGCCCCCCCCCCCCCAGTATAATAAACATTGAGTGCGGCCCCCCCCAGTATAATAAACATTGAGTGCGGCCCCCCCCCCAGTATAATAAACATTGAGTGCGCCCCCCCCCCAGTATAATAAACATTGAGTGCGGCCCCCCCAGTATAATAAACATTGAGTGGGGCGGCGCCCCCCCCAGTATAATAAACATTGAGTGCGCCCCTCCCAGTATAATAAACATTGAGTGCGCCCCCCCCCAGTATAATAAACATTGATTGCGCCCCCCCAGTATAATTAACATTGATTGCGCCCCCCCAGTATAATTAACATTGGTGGCGCAGTGGGAAGTGCCAATGAGGGTTAAAATAAATAAATAAAAATTAACTCACCTCCTCCAATTGGTCGCGTAGCTGCCGGTCTCCTGTTTTCTTCAGGACCTGTGGTGACGTCACTGAGCTCCATCACATGGTCCATTACCATGGTGATGGATCATGTGATGAGCACAGTGATGTCACCACAGGTCCTGCGTCCTGAAGAAAGTACAGAAGACCGGCTGCTACGCGATCAATTGGAGGAGGTGAGTTAATTTTTATTTATTTTTTTAACCCTCATTGGCATTGCCCACCAATGTTTATATATTTATTATACTAGGGAGGGGGGGGGCGCACTGCCCACCAATGTTTATATATTTATTATACTAGGGAGGGGGGGGGCGCACTGCCCACCAATGTTTATATGTTTATTATACTGGGGTGTTGGGGGGGGCGCACTGCGCCACCAATGTTTATATGTTTATTATACTAGAGAGGGGGGGCGCACTGCGCCACCAATGTGTATTATGTTAGGGGGGCGCACTGCGCCACCAATGTTTATATGTTTATTATACTAGGGAGGGGGGGCGCACTGCGCCACCAATGTTTATTATGTTGGGGGGGGACGCACTGCGCCACCAATGTTTATATGTTTATTATACTAGGGAGGGGGGGGGCGCACTGCGCCACCAATGTTTATTATATTGACCTTCTACTACGCATTCTGCATTAAAGAATGCTATTATTTTCCCTTATAACCATGTTGTTATAAGGGAAAATAATACAGTGAATAGACTTTCATCCTAGCAACCATGTGTGAAAATCGCACGGTTCAACTGGAAGGATGGATCCGGCATTCAGGCAAATCTTCAGTTTTTTTCGCCAGAGATAAAACCGTAGCATGCTGCGGTTTTATCTTTTGCCTGATCAGTCAAAAAGACTGACCTGAAGACATCTTTTCCGGTATAGAGCCCCTGTGATGGAACTCTATGCCGGAAATGAAAAACGCTAGTGTGAAAGTACCCTAAAATATTAAGTTTAAATCCCCCCTTTCCCAATTTTACATATAAAATATATAAACAATAAATAAACATATTACATAGCGCTGCGTCCGAAAAGTCCAAACTATCAAATTATTAAAAAATATCTCCTATGCGGTGAGCATTCGCCATTTTTAGTCACCTTGTCACCCCAAAAAATAGGATAGGACTGTTCTATTATGGCCCGAACGTTTCATAAAATGCGAAATGCACGCGGCTTTTTTTGGTGTTTTTTTTTTGCACGGTATTGAGTATCGCAATACTTTTTTATGGTGACGAAAGCGAATCAAAACTTTGGTATCGAAACAACCCTACGCCAATCTGATCGGCGTAGCGTTGTCACGATACCAAAATTTTGATTCAGTTTTGATTTGGCGACTAAAAATGTAATTTGGCTCCTAAATTTTTCAGTTCAGGAGCCAATGGCTACTAGGTATTTTTTTTAGTCTGGAGCACTGTGCCCAGCACCCCGATTCCGAATGTTATGCTGGCCTAGTAATGGCAGCGGGGCCCGGTGCAGTCACTGTATTGTATTACACCGGGCCCCGCTCACTGTAATACTAATATTCATATGTGAACAACTTGAAATCCTCTGCGATCCTCTCCCTCTCTGTACTCACAAACTCAGTAGCAGGCAGGCCGGGCGGCAGCGCAACTCACTGACGTCACGCGCCTGCTCCTCCCACTGTATGAATGAAGCAGGCGGAGCAGGCGCGTGACGTCAGTGAGTTGCGCTGCCGCCCGACCTGCCTGCTACTGAGTTTGTGAGTACAGAGAGCTCAGAGGGAGAGGATCGCAGAGGATTTCAAGTTGTTCACATATAAATATTAGTATTACAGTGAGCGGGGCCCGGTGTAATAGAATACAGTGACTGCACCGGGCCCCGCTGCCATTAAAACACCAGATGCCGGCCCCCAGACCCTGTATTGGGGATCATTCACTCACAGGGACACTGTTATGGGGGGATCTGTGGATGACACATATATAGCATAAGGTGCTATATATGTGTCACCCACAGATCCCCCCCCCCACAACAATGCCACCCACAGAGC
Source organism: Bufo bufo (assembly GCF_905171765.1). Classification (NCBI taxonomy): domain Eukaryota; kingdom Metazoa; phylum Chordata; class Amphibia; order Anura; family Bufonidae; genus Bufo; species Bufo bufo. The sequence goes on along the minus strand of NC_053393.1, from coordinate 341,846,417 downwards.
CCCCACAACAGTGCCACCCACAGAGCCCCCACAACAGTGCCATCCACAGAGCCCCCACAACAGTGCCACCCACAACAGTGCCACCCACAGAGCCCCCACAACAGTGCCACCCACAGAGCCCCCACAACAGTGCCACCCACAGAGCCCCCATAACAGTGCCATCCACAGAGCCCCCATAACAGTGCCATCCACAGAGCCCCCATAACACCTTTTGGTTCAAAATATTTTTTAATTTGGCTATTCCCCACCCCTCTTGTAATTTTTCCGCTACTTGTGGGCTGCGCGGGAATGAGTTCAGTCACTTCGGTGCGCAATCCCGTCCTGCAGCGCGTGATCCCGCAAGACCTGCCGCTGTAGGTCACGGGTCTCGTGGGATCACGCGCCGCAGGATGGGATTGCGCACCGAAGTGACTGACATTGAATCAATGCTTTCCTATGGGTAAAAATCTGACCCTGGAGGTCATCATGCAGAGTGTGAGGACGTCCAGCGTCAGATACTGGACCAAAGGTCTGTTTTACTCCAGGAAGCACTCAGGTGGCTGCCAGCTACTAGAGGCCGACTTATTGCTGGGACGTAAACAATGCAGCTTCTCTAGAACATTGCAGCTCGATTTGCAAAAGGGACACTGTACCCAGACCACGTCAATGAGCTGAAGTGGTCTGGGTGCCTTTTGTGTCGCTTTAACTTTGAAATCTTATTAAAGATTGTGTAGGGTGTGGCTGGAGGCGGGGCATGGAGGCGGAACAAGGGTGGGGCTTGCAGCAGAACATGGGTGGGGCCTGTAAGGGGGCCCTTGATTTATTTTGCCCGGGGGCCCTGAGGGTTCTCAGTCCGCCCCTGACAGTGTGGTTATTTTTTGGCCATATATTACATCAGGGGCAAGTTGAGCCTGTCACCCAGCGCCTAAAAAATAGACCTGACATTTCTATTCAACCAAATCTGTACTGTTTTAGCTGGTCAAGTTATTTGTATTGACCGTAAAAAAGCACACTTTTTTTTCTGGGTTGAAAAAGCATTCCCAAATTTGCCATTCTCAAAATAACTAGTTTCTGGTATTTGAGGCCTACTTGAAATCTATCCCAAAAAGAAAATCTTACATTGAAGGTATTGATAGTGTCATTCAGAAAAACCTAAGACACACGCTAGCGTGCTGATAGAAGTGTGATTCTGTGATTAAACCTATACCTGTCACACAGCGCAAAAAAAAACAGGTCTCACATCTCTATTCAACCAAATCTGCAGTGTTTTAGCTGGTCAAGTTATTTGTAGTGACCGTAAAAGCAGACTTTTTGTTCTGGGTTGAAAAAGCATTCCCAAATTTGCCATTCTCAAAATAACTAGTTTCTGGTATTTGAGGCCTACTTGAAATCTATCCCAAAAAGGATATCTTACATTGAAGGTGCTGATAGTGTCATTCAGAAAAACCTAACACACACGCTACCATGCAGATACAAGTCTAATTCTGTGATTAAACCTATACCTGTCACACAGCGCAAAAAAAAACAGGCCTCACATCTCTATTTAACCAAATCTGTACTGTTTTAGCTGGTCAAGTTATTTGTAGTGACCGTAAAAGCACACTTTTTTTTCTGGGTTGAAAAACCATTCCCAAATTTGCCATTCTCAAAATAACTAGTTTCTGGTATTTGAGGCCTACTTGAAATCTATCCCAAAAAGAATATCTTACATTGAAGGTGCTGATAGTGACCATGCTGACCTGTCCATCCCTTGTGCAGATTAGATATTAACTACCTCCCCTTAACAATATATTATTCTACTCCAGGGCACTTCCTCATTCAATACTATTTTTAATTTCATTTTACCATTATATTGCGGGGCAACCCAAAGTTGAATGAACCTCTCCTCTGTCTGGGTGCCGGGGCCTAAATGTGTGACAGTGGCCTGTTCCAGTGGTGGGTGACATGAAGCCTGATTCTCTGCTATGACATGAAGACTTATTCTGTGCTAACATGAAGCCAGATTCTCTGTTACGCAACCTCTCTCCTCTGCCTGGGCCTAAATATGTGACAGTGGTCTGTTCCAGTGGTGGGTGACGTGAAGCCTGATTCTCTGCTATGACATGAAGACAGATTCTGTGCTGACATAAGGCCAGATTCTCTGTTACAGGACCTCTCTCCTCTGCCTGGGTGCCTGGGCCTAAATGTGTGACAGTGGCCTGTTCCAGTGGTGGGTGACGTGAAGCCTGATTCTCTGCTATGACATGAAGACAGATTCTGTGCTGACATAAGGCCAGATTCTCTGTTACGGGACCTCTCTCCTCTGCCTGGGTGCCTGGGCCTAAATGTGTGGCAGTGGCCTGTTCCAGTGGTGGGTGACGTGAAGCCTGATTCTCTGCTATGACATGAAGACAGATTCTGCGCTGACATAAGGCCAGATTCTCTGTTACGGGACCTCTCTCCTCTGCCTGGGTGCCGGGGCCTAAATGTGTGACAGTGGCCTGTTCCAGTGGTGGGTGACGTGAAGCCTGATTCTCTGCTATGACATGAAGACAGATTCTGTGCTGACATCAGGCCAGATTCTCTGTTACGGGACCTCTCTCCTCTGCCTGGGTGCCTGGGCCTAAATGTGTGACAGTGGCCTGTTCCAGTGGTGGGTGACGTGAAGCCTGATTCTCTGCTATGACATGAAGACAGATTCTGCGCTGACATCAGGCCAGTTTCTCTGTTACGGGACCTCTCTCCTCTGCCTGGGTGTCTGGGCCTAAATGTGTGACAGTGGCCTGTTCCAGTGGTGGGTGACGTGAAGCCTGATTCTCTGCTATGACATGAAGACAGATTCTGCGCTGACATCAGGCCAGATTCTCTGTTACGGGACCTCTTTCCTCTGCCTGGGTGCCTGGGCCTAAATGTGTGACAGTGGCCTGTTCCAGTGGTGGGTGACGTAAAGCCTGATTCTCTGCTATGACATGAAGACAGATTCTGTGCTGACATCAGGCCAGATTCTCTGTTACGGGACCTCTCTCCTCTGCCTGGGTGCCTGGGCCTAAATGTGTGACAGTGGCCTGTTCCAGTGGTGGGTGACGTGAAGCCTGATTCTCTGCTATGACATGAAGACAGATTCTGCGCTGACATAAGGCCAGATTCTCTGTTACGGGACCTCTCTCCTCTGCCTGGGTGCCTGGGCCTAAATGTGTGACAGTGGCCTGTTCCAGTGGTGGGTGACGTGAAGCCTGATTCTCTGCTATGACATGAAGACAGATTCTGCGCTGACATAAGGCCAGATTCTCTGTTACGGGACCTCTCTCCTCTGCCTGGGTGCCTGGGCCTAAATGTGTGACAGTGGCCTGTTCCAGTGGTGGGTGACGTGAAGCCTGATTCTCTGCTATGACATGAAGACAGATTCTGTGCTGACATCAGGCCAGATTCCCTGTTACGGGACCTCTCTCCTCTGCCTGGGTGCCGGGGCCTAAATGTGTGACAGTGGCCTGTTCCAGTGGTGGGTGACGTGAAGCCTGATTCTCTGCTATGACATGAAGACAGATTCTGCGCTGACATCAGGCCAGATTCTCTGTTACGGGACCTCTTTCCTCTGCCTGGGTGCCTGGGCCTAAATGTGTGACAGTGGCCTGTTCCAGTGGTGGGTGACGTGAAGCCTGATTCTCTGCTATGACATGAAGACAGATTCTGTGCTGACATCAGGCCAGATTCTCTGTTACGGGACCTCTCTCCTCTGCCTGGGTGCCTGGGCCTAAATGTGTGACAGTGGCCTGTTCCAGTGGTGGGTGACGTGAAGCCTGATTCTCTGCTATGACATGAAGACAGATTCTGCGCTGACATAAGGCCAGATTCTCTGCTATGGCATGAAGAGACTGATTCTCTGCTGACATGAAGCCAGATTCTTTGCTATGGCATGAAGAGACTGATTCTCTGCTGACGTAAAGCCAGATTCTCTGCTATGGGACCTCTGTCCAATTGATATTGGTTCATTTTTATTTTTTTTATTTTAATTTTAATTCATTTCCCTATCCACATTTGTTTGCAGGGGATTTACCTACATGTTGCTGCCTTTTGCAGCCCTCTAGCTCTTTCCTGGGCTGTTTTACTGCCTTTTTAGTGCCCAAAAGTTCGGGTCCCCATTGACTTCAATGGGGTTCGGGTTCGGCCGAACTTCTCGAACCTGAACATCCAGGTGTTCGCTCAACTCTACCCATGATCCCTCACTGCTCCTTGCTTGTGGGCCAATGAGAAGGCTGCAATATCTTTGACTTTAGGAGTAGTGTTGAGCGCAAATTTTCGTAGCGCAAATTTTCCGATTGCCGATTTTTGCAATCAAGAAAACAATGACTGGAGACCACGAATTTGCAAATACTGTATATGATTAATATTCGCCCAAATATTCCCAAATTTTGCGAATTCGAATATCCCCCATGCCTCTCATCACTAATGAACATGCAGGTAGGTATTACTCTAAGGCCTCATGCACACGAACGTTTTTTTTCACGGTCCGCAAAAACAGGGTCCGTAGGTCCGTGATCCGTGACCGTTTTTTCGTCCGTGGGTCTTCCTTGATTTTTGGCGGATCCACGGACATGAAAAAAAAAGTCATTTTGGTGTCCGTCTGGCCGTGCGGAGCCAAACGGATCCGTCCTGAATTACAATGCAAGTCAATGGGGACGGATCCGTTTGACGTTGACACAATATGGTGCCATTTCAAACGGATGCGTCCCCATTGACTTTCAATGTAAAGTCCGGAGTCCCTTTTATACCATCAGATCGGAGTTTTCTCCAATCCGATGGTATATTTTAACTTGAAGCGTCCCCATCACCATGGGAACGCCTCTATGTTAGAATATACTGTCGGATATGAGTTAGATCGTGAAACCTCATTTCCGACAGTATATTCTAACACAGAGGCGTTCCCATGGTGATGGGGACGCTTCTAGTTAGAATATACTACAAACTGTGTACATGACTGCCCCCTGCTGCCTAGCAGCATCCGATCTCTTACAGTGGGCCGTGATCAGCACAATTAACCCCTCAGGTGCCGCACCTGAAGGGGTTAATTGTACTATCATATCCCCCTGTAAGAGATCAGGGCTGCCAGGCAGCAGGGGGCAGACCCCCCCCCTCCCCAGTTTGAATATCATTGGTGGCCAGTGCGGGCCCCCCCCCCCCTTCCTCCCTCCATTGTAATAAATCGTTGGTGGCACAGTGTGCGCCCCCCCCCCTTCCTCCCTCTATTGTAATAATTCGTTGGTGGCACAGTGTGCCCCCCCCCGCCCCCCCCTTCCTCCCTCTATTGTAATAATTCGTTGGTGGCACAGTGTGCGCCCCCCCCCCTTCCTCCCTCTATTGTAATAAATCGTTGGTGGCAATTATTGGCCCCCCTCCCTCTATAGCATTAACAACATTGGTGGCCAGTGTGCGGCCTCCCATCTTGCGCCCCCCCCCCCCCCCCGATCATTGGTGGCAGCGGGTTACTAGCAATAGTAAAAGATTCATACTTACCTGGGAGCTGTGATGTTCGTGTCCGGCCGGGAGCTCCTCCTACTGGTAAGTGACGGTTAATTTAGCAATGCGCCGCACAGACCTGTCACTTACCAGTAGGTGGAGCTCCCGGCCGGACACGAACATCGCAGCAGCAGGTAAGTATGACTCTTCAACTATTGTACTATTGCTAAGTAACCATGGCAACGAGGACTGTAGTAGGGTCCTGGTTGCCATGGTTACCGATCGGAGCCCCAGCGATTAAACTGGGACTCCGATCAGAACTCCGCTGCCACCAATGATGGGGGGGGGGGGAGATGGGAGGCCGCACACTGGCCACCAACGTTGTTAATGCTATAGAGGGAGGGGGGGGGGCAATGGGGGGCGCACACTGTGCCACCAACGATTTATTACAATAGAGGGAGGAAGGGGGGGGGGCGCACACTGTGCCACCAACGAATTATTACAATGGAGGGAGGGAGGGGGGGGGCGCACACTGTGCCACCAACAAATTATTACAATAGAGGGAGGGGGGGGGGCGCACTGGCCACCAATGATATTCAAACTGGGGAGGGGGGGGGAGGGTCTGCCCCCTGCTGCCTGGCAGCCCTGATCTCTTACAGGGGGATATGATAGTACAATTAACCCTTTCAGGTGCCGCACCTGAAGGGGTTAATTGTGCTGATCACGGCCCCCTGTAAGAGATTGGGTGCTGCCAGGCAGCAGGGGGCAGTCTTGTACACAGTTTGCAGTGTATTCTAACTAGAAGCGTCCCCATCACCATGGGAACGCTTCTGTGTTAGAATATACTGTCGGTTCTGAGTTTTCACGAAGTGAAAACTCAGCTTTGAAAAAGCTTTATGCAGACGGATCTTCGGATCCGTCTGTATAAAAACTAAACTACGGCCACGGATCACGGACACGGATGCCAATCTTGTGTGCATCCGTGTTCTTTCACGGACCCATTGACTTGAATGGGTCCGTGAACCGTTGGGCGTGAAAAAAATAGGACAGGTCATATTTTTTTCACGGCCAGGAAACACGGATCACGGATGCGGCTGCAAAACGGTGCATTTTCCGATTTTTCCACGGACCCATTGAAAGTCAATGGGTCCGCGAAAAAAAACGGAAAACGGCACAACGGCCACGGGTGCACACAACGGTCGTGTGCATGAGGCCTAAATGCTAGAGATAAAACAAGCCATTCTATGAAAAAAAATTAGATCCATTGGCTGCTGGTTGACAATTTTATGATAACGTCAAGTTATACCTTGAACAAACAAATATTCTGAAACAGATGAAATTGAAAAACAAACAAAAAACTTTTCCCAATTTTATTTTGAATATTGTTTTTAAATCGTGTAAATGGAGCCTATGGAGCAACCAGTTTTCCAGATGAAGCTAAATTTGAGGCTTAGAACAATTATTATTATTATTTATTATTATTATTATTATTATTATTATTATTATTAATAATAAATAAAAACATCAGGGTTAGTAGGGATGAAGGAGGAATATGAGTCAGAGTATAGGCTTAGAGATTTCTTTGGGTATCACATTGTAGATTCTATGTGCATGCTTGAGTGTTGATGGCCTGATCATGTAGTAATATATGAAAATTATCATGGCCAACATCTGCTGGGTTTAGGAAAGCAAATTTGAATATATTTCCCAGAAACCCATAAGGGCATTGCTTGGCATACAATATTGCACACATGTACTCAGCATACTAAGGGCTCTCTATAATGAGATAGAATACTCCTTGGACAACTCATATATACAGTGGGGGAAATAATTATTTGACCCCTCACTGATTTTGTAAGTTTGTCCAATGACAAAGAAATGAAAAGTCTCAGAACAGTATCATTTCAATGGTAGGTTTATTGTAACAGTGGCAGATAGCACATCAAAAGGAAAATCGAAAAAATAACTTTAAATAAAAGATAGCAACTGATTTGCATTTCATTGAGTGAAATAAGTATTTGAACCCCTACCAACCATTAAGAGTTCTGGCTCCCACAGAGTGGTTAGACACTTCTACTCAATTAGTCACCCTCATTAAGGACACCTGTCTTAACTAGTCACCTGTATAAAAGACACCTGTCCACAGAATCAATCAATCAAGCAGACTCCAAACTCTCCAACATGGGAAAGACCAAAGAGCTGTCCAAGGATGTCAGAGACAAAATTGTAGACCTGCACAAGGCTGGAATGGGCTACAAAACCATTAGCAAGAAGCTGGGAGAGAAGGTGACAACTGTTGGTGCGATTGTTCGAAAATGGAAGGAGCACAAAATGACCATCAATCGACCTCGCTCTGGGGCTCCACGCAAGATCTCACCTCGTGGGGTGTCAATGGTTCTGAGAAAGGTGAAAAAGCATCCTAGAACTACACGGGAGGAGTTAGTTAATGACCTCAAATTAGCAGGGACCACAGTCACCAAGAAAACCATTGGAAACACATTACACCGCAATGGATTAAAATCCTGCAGGGCTCGCAAGGTCCCCCTGCTCAGGAAGGCACATGTGCAGGCCCGTCTGAAGTTTGCCAATGAACACCTGAATGATTCAGAGAGTGACTGGGAGAAGGTGCTGTGGTCTGATGAGACCAAAATAGAGCTCTTTGGCATTAACTCAACTCGCTGTGTTTGGAGGAAGAAAAATGCTGCCTATGACCCCCAAAACACCGTCCCCACCGTCAAGCATGGGGGTGGAAACATTTTGCTTTGGGGGTGTTTTTCTGCTAAGGGCACAGGACAACTTATTCGCATAAACGGGAAAATGGACGGAGCCATGTATCGTGAAATCCTGAGCGACAACCTCCTTCCCTCTGCCAGGAAACTGAAAATGGGTCGTGGATGGGTGTTCCAGCACGACAATGACCCAAAACATACAGCAAAGGCAACAAAGGAGTGGCTCAAGAAGAAGCACATTAAGGTCATGGAGTGGCCTAGTCAGTCTCCGGACCTTAATCCAATCGAAAACCTATGGAGGGAGCTCAAGCTCAGAGTTGCACAGAGACAGCCTCGAAACCTTAGGGATTTAGAGATGATCTGCAAAGAGGAGTGGACCAACATTCCTCCTAAAATGTGCGCAAACTTGGTCATCAATTACAAGAAACGTTTGACCTCTGTGCTTGCAAACAAGGGTTTTTCCACCAAGTATTAAGTCTTTTTTTGTTAGAGGGTTCAAATACTTATTTCACTCAATGAAATGCAAATCAGTTGCTATCTTTTATTTAAAGTTATTTTTTCGATTTTCCTTTTGATGTGCTATCTGCCACTGTTACAATAAATCTACCATTGAAATGATACTGTTCTGAGACTTTTCATTTCTTTGTCATTGGACAAACTTACAAAATCAGTGAGGGGTCAAATAATTATTTCCCCCACTGTATATTGTTGAGAATTCTCTGTGGCTGTGTTGCCATCTTCCTAAACTCCACTGCACTATTCCAATAAATGCAAAAATGTACAACAAACCCCAGCTTGATGGTTTGCATGTATATGGTACATCCTGTTACATACATTACTGACTTGTGTAATCCTAATAGTGCTTGGGGCTGGAAACTTTATTCAGGCCTCGACTAAGCATTTGTCCTAACAGCTGCGCCTTCTGACACTTAAAAGGGCTTCCAATACCGGCCAGCATCAGTAAGTTCTGCGCAGGAGGATCTAGCATAGCTCTGCCTATTGTATCTATGCTTAGCCAATCCCAGCCAGTATCGGTAAGTTCTGTGCAGGTGGAGCTAGCATAGCTGTACCTATTGTATCTATGCTTAACTGTGCTGGCTCAGCAGTCCTGAGCCTAAGATGATTATTGATGACTGCCGGTGACCGTGGACAGTTTAAGTGGCTTCCGCTGCCTGGATCCAACCTCCAGCAGAGCAGTCTCTCCCAAGCAGCTGGGCTCGCTCGCACCCTATGTGGTGTAGTCATAGGCCTGGACTGAGTGAGTACGGTACCTCAGAGGCGCACCATTCTGGATCTGCAGCTAGTTAGTAGTCACACAAGAGTGAGGAGGGAGGTTGGGCATTGGGGACATGCTAACTACAGCATATTTTAATAGTATAGAAGGGGTCAACTTACTATTTGCAGTTTCAGGGCCAGGGGCAGACTAACGACAACAACTTTTAGTAGTTGTGGGACAACTTACTAGTTGCTGTGCTGAATCTTTTAGTACAGGCCAATCATAGGCGTGCACACAGGGTGTGTCGGGTGTGCTTGGGCACACACTAATCAAGCCGACTCGAGGTTCTGTCAGAGCCAGGAAGTGCTGAAAGCGCTATACACCCCTCTTCCTTCCTGGCCCTCGGTGCGCCATTTTGAAGGCTGCGCACAGTGTGAGGCCGTGCTGTGACCTCACACTATGCACGATCACACAGCAGACTGTACAAGATAGTGCGGGTGAACTTTAAAAAAAAATGAGAGACCAAAGTTCACAGGTTACCCACTGAGGAAGAGATAAGACATCTCGAAACGCGTCTGGGCGTACTACCTGTGAAACAACCATCTCAGCGGTGCATGGCCATGTACTAAAGGACAAAAAATTTATCCACTTTTAACTCACGTAAGACCAAGATTTGGGGTAGGACTCACGTAAGTGAAACATCCGACATAGGTCTCCCGCGAGAATAGAGACGGGATCCAAGTAACAACCTGATCTGATACAAATAAAGCGGAGAAAGGCTGAAGCGTGGGACGCCACGGCAGTAATCCTTCCGCGAAATCAACTGAGTGAGCCTACACGGGACACAGTGAGTAAACTTACAACACAAATTTAAGTGAAGTTGCACCGAATCGCTGAACGAAAGGCGATACAAGTACGGTGATAATAGATTTGCTGGACAATTGACTCCTTACATATAGCGTGCTCAGACCTTTGAGACGACTCTAGCAGATGGACAACTTACACATTGTATGAATCACGGACCATCTCAGAATATTCTTTACCTCATATCCTATAAGGTGGCATAAGATTTTATTTGTATGCATTTTAGAAATATATGAAATCTGTATTAAAATTGTACGAATATATCTGGAGCACAGCTATACAGATAGTCCGGGTTTGCTCTGCTACAGAGGGCTGTGATTCAATAGCCTTACCCAATTAGGGGGACACGGATGCATCCCTCTGTGTCATAGTTTACAGGTTTTGTGTTCTGGATACACATATTTTTCTGTTTGATACATATGTTTATTTATGCTCTTTTATATAAATTTTAACCTGGTGCACACAGGATATATTACTGTTTAATAAACATTTTAATTCAAGTTCCACGTGAATTCCTATTGTTTTGAGTGCCGGTTCTATCCAACCTATATTTGTATCAATTAGAACCAGGGGGTGTTTCTTTGAACCTGTGCACCTATCGTGATAAATCAGAGTGAGCCACCTGCTTACTACTCCTTGTAAAACTATTTAATACTTGCTTGAAAATCCTTTTGCAGTCAAATACAGCCTGAAGTCTGGAATGCATAGACATCATCAGACGCTGGGTTTCATCCCTGGTGATGCTCTGCCAGCCCTCTACTCCAACTGTCTTCAGTTCCTGCTTGTTCTTGGGGCATTTTCCCTTCAGTTTTGTCTTCAGCAAGTGAAATGCATGCTCAATCGGATTCAGGTCAGTTGATTGACTTGGCTATGCAATACATTCCACTTTCCCTTAAAAAAACTCTTTGGTTGCTTTTGCAGTATGCTTTTGGTCATTGTCCATCTGCACTGTGAAGAGTTATGAGCAGATAATATTGCCCAAATCACTTCAGAATTCATCCTGCTGCTTTTGTCAGTTCCATTGGCAGCCATACATGCCCACGCCATTACACTGCCACCACCATGCTTAACTGATGAGGTGGTATGCTTAGGATCATGAGCAGTTCATTTCCTTCTCCATACTCTTTTCTTCCCATCACTCTGGTACAAGTTGATCTTGGTCTCATCTATCCATAGGATGTTGTTTCAGAACTGTGAAGGCTTTATTAGATGTCATTTGGCAAACTCTAATCTGGCCTTCCTGTTTTTGAGGCTCACCAGTGGTTTACATCTTGTGGTGAACCCTCTGTATTCACTCTGGTTAAGTCTTCTCTTGATTGTTGACTTTGACACACATACGCCTACCTCCTGGAGAGTGTTCTTGATCTGGCCAACTGTTGTGAATGATGTTTTCTTCACCAGGGAAAGAATTCTTCGGTCATCCACCACAGTTGTTTTCCGGGTCTTTTGGTATTGCTGAGCTCACCAGTGTGTACCTTCTTTTTAAGAATCTTCCAAACAGTTGTTTTGGCCACACCAAATGTTTTTCTATCTCTGTGATGGCTTTGTTTTGTTTTTTCAGCCTCATGATGGCTTGCTTCATTGATAGTGACAGCTCTTTGGATCTCATCTTGAGAGTTGACAGCAACAGATTCTAAATGCAAATAGCACACTTGAAATGAACTCTGGACCTTTTATCTGCTCATTGTAATTGGGATAATGAGGGAATAACACACACCTGGCCATGGAACAGCTGACAAGATTACTTTTGGTCCCTTAACAAGTGGGAGGCACAAATGCAAACTATTGTAATTCCTACACTGTTCACCTGATTTGGATGTAAATACCCTCACATTAAAGCTGACAATCTGCAGTTAAAGCACATCTTGTTTGTTTCATTTCAAATCCATTGTGGTGGTGTATAGAGCCAAAAATGTTAGAATTGTGTCAATGTCCCAATATTTATGGACCTGACTGTATATTAGTTTTACGTTAATTATTTTCACATCAAGCTTATTGTTCATTATAGAATAGTTTCACTAATTTCATTAACCCCTTACGGACACATGACATACCGGTACGGCATGTTTCCCGAGTCCTTAAGGACACATGACGTACTGGTACGTCATGTGTTGTTCCGATCACCGCTGCCCGGCGGGCGGTGATCGGAACAAGGTGCCTGCTCAAATCATTGAGCAGGCACCTCAGCTAAATGCGTGCCACGACGATTGCCACAAACCGAAGGTCAATTCAGACAGTTTGCAGCTTTTTATGGTGCAGCAGCAGTGCCATCGGGTCCCCATGGGGCTGTGGGGGGGACCCGGTGGCATGGAAGGCAGTGCGATGCCTTCCTGAGGCATCTGCGCTGCCTTCCGGTGAAGAGCCTGTGAGATACAGCCCCCTGGATCTCACAGGCCCCGGAATCTGTATGAGTAATACACACAGTATTACTCATACAGCCAATGCATTCCAATACAGAAGTATTGGAATGCATTGTAAAGGAATATACCCCCAAAAGTTCAAGTCCCAAAGTGGGACAAAAAAAAAAAGGGGAAAAAAAAGTTGAAAAAATAAAGTTTTTCCCAATTTTTTTTTAAAGTTTCAAGTAAAAATAAACAAAAACGTCATTTTCCACAAATAAAGTAAAAAATAAAATGGTAAAAAATAGGGGGGAAAAAAAAGTATACATATTAGGTATCGCCGCATCCGTATCGACCGGCTCTATGAACATGTCACATGACCTAACTCCTCAGATGAACACCGTAAAAAGATAAATAAAAAAACTGTGCTAAATAAACAATTTTTTTGTCACCTTACATCACAAAAAGTACAACAGCAAGAGATCAAAAAGGTGTTTGCCCACCACAATAGTACCAATCTAACCGTCACCTCATCCTGCAAAAAATGAGCCCCTACCTGAGACAATCCCCCAAAAAATGAAAAAAAAACTATGGTTCAGAATATGGAGACACTAAAACATCATTTATTTTGTTTGAAAAAAGCTGTTATTGTGTAAAACTTACATAAATAAAAAAAAGTATACATATTTGGTATCTCCGTGTTCGTATCGACCGGCTCTATAAAATTATCACATGACCTAACGTCTCAGATGAACACCATAAAAAATAAAAACTGATCTAAATAAACCATTTTTTTGTCACCTTACATCACAAAAAGTGTAATAGCAAGCGATCAAAAAGTCATATCCACCCCAAAATAGTGCCAATCAAACCGTCATCTCATCCCGCAAAAAATGAGACCCTACCTAAGATTATCGCCCAAAAACTGTAAAAACTATGGCTCTCAGAATATGGAGACACTAAAACATGATTTATTTTTTGTTATAAAAAATTATTTTATTGTGTAAAACTTACATAAATAAATAAAAAAGTATACATATTAAGGTATCGCCGCATCCGTATCGACCGGCTCTATAAAAATATCACATGACCTAACCCCTCAGATGAACACCGTAAAAAACAATTAAATAAAAACTGTGCTAAATAAACAATTTTTTGTCACCTTACATCACAAAAAGTGTAATAGCAAGCGATCAAAAAGTCACACGCACCCCAAAATAGTGCCAATTAAACCATCATCTCATCCCGCAAAAATCATACCCTACCCAAGGTAATCGCCAAAAAACTGAAAAAATTATGGCTCTCAGACTATAGAAACACTAAAACATGTTTTTTTTGCTTCAAAAATAAAATCATTGTGTAAAACTTACATAAATAAAAAAAAAGTATACATATTAGGTATTGCCACATCCGTGACAACCTGGTCTATAATAGTATCACATGATCTAACCTGTCAGATGAATGTTGTAAATATCAAAAAATAAAAACGGTGCCAAAACAGCTATTTCCTGTTATCTTGCCTTACAAAAAGTGTAATATAGAGCAACCAAAAATCATATGTACCCTAAACTAGTACCAACAATACTGCCACCCTATCCCGTAGTTTCTAAAATGGGGCCACTTTTTTGGAGTTTCTACTCTAGGGGTGCATCAGGGGGGCTGCAAATGGGACATGGTGTCAAAAAAAAAAACAGTCCAGCAAAACCTGCCTTCTAAAAACCATATGGCATTCCTTTCCTTTTGCGCCCTGCCGTGTGCCCGTACAGCTGTTTACGACCACATATGGGGTGTTTCTGTAAACTACATAATCAGGGCCATAAATATTGAGTTTGGTTTGGCTGTTAACCCTTGCTTTCTAACCGGAAAAAAATTATTAAAATGGAAAATCTGCCAAAAAAGTGAAATTTTGAAATTGTATCTCTATTTTCCATTAATTCTTGTGGAACACCTAAAGGGTTAACAACGTTTGTAAAATCAGTTTTGAATACCTTGAGGGGTGTAGTTTCTTACATGGGGTCACTTTTATGGAGTTTCTACTCTAGGGGTGCATCAGGGGGGCTTCAAATGGGACATGGAGTCAAAAAAAGTCCAGCAAAACCTGCCTTCCAAAAACCACATGGCATTCCTTTCCTTCTGCGCCCTGCCGTGTGCCCGTACAGCGGTTTACGACCACATATGGGGTGTTTCTGTAAACTACAGAATCAGGGCCATAAATATTGAGTTTGGTTTGGCTGTTAACCCTTGCTTTTCAACCGGAAAAAAATTATTAAAATTGAAAATCTGCCAAAAAAGTGCAATTTTTTAATTGTATCTCTATTTTCCATTAATTCTTGTGGAACACCTAAAGGGTTAACAACGTTTGTAAAATCAGTTTTGAATACCTTCAGGAGTGTAGTTTCTTAGATGGGGTCACTTTTATGGAGTTTCTACTCTAGGGGTGCATCAGGGGGGCTTCAGATGGGACATGGTATAAAAGAAAACTGTCCAGCAAAACCGGCCTTCCAAAAAACGTATGGCATTTCTTTATTTCTGCGCCCTGCCGTGTGCCCGTACAGCGGTTTACGACCACATATGGGGTGTTTCTGTGAACTACAGAATCAGGGCTATAAATATTGAGTTTCGTTTGGCTGTTAACCCTTGCTTTGTAACTGGAAAAAAAAATATTAAAATGGAAAATCTGCCAGAAAAGTGAAATTTTGAAATTGTATCTCTATTTTCCATTAATTCTTGTGGAACACCTAAAGGGTTAACAAAGTTTGTAAAATCAGTTTTGAATACCTTGAGGGGTGTAGTTTCTTAGATGGGGTCATTTTTGGGTGGTTTATATTATGTAAGCCTCACAAAGTTACTTCAGACCTGAACTGGTCCCTAAAAATTGGGTTTTTGATTTGCTTCTAAACTTCTAAGCCTTGTAACATCCCCAAAAAATAAAATATCATTCCCAAAACAATCCAAACATGAAGTAGACATATGGGGAATGTAATTTAATAACTATTTTTGGAGGTATTACTATGTATTATAGAAGTAGAGAAATTGAAATCAAAATTTGAATATTTTTTAATTCTTTTGGTAAATTTGGCATTTTTTTATAAAAAAAATGAATTTTTTTGAATTCATTTTACCAGTGTCATGAAGTACAACATGTGGCGAAAAACAATCTCAGAATGGCCTGGATAAGTCAAAGCGTTTTAAAGTTATCAGCACTTAAAGTGACACTGGTCAGATTTGCAAAAAATGGCCTGGTCCTTAAGGTGAAATAGGGCTGAGTCCTTAAGGGGTCAAGGCCGTGTGGGTTGAGGGTATCTAATTGGTAAATACAATAGACCTTTGTTTTTTGTAAATTTTCGAAACACTTGAAAGGGATATATGTTAGGAAATTGATTGGGGTAATGTGGAGGCACAATGTCTGGATAGACAGTGTTTTAAATATTGTTTCTGAATGTTGTGTCTATGCTGGTTGACGCGACAATGTAATTCCTGTGTGGTGTGTCCAACATATTGTAAGCCACATACGCACTCAATCAAATATATGACGTACGCGGAGTGACATGCAAGATTATGTTTAATTGGGAACTAGTGCCATTTTCAATGATTGTATAAGACGTCTAGTTGTTGGTTCTAATTAGAGATGAGCGAATCAAAGCTGACGAAGTCAAATTCGTTCCGTATTGCAGGAAAAATTATATTCTTAATGAATGTGAATTTCCTCGATCTTTGAAATAACGAATCACAATTTTTTCTAACATGGCGGCTAGCCGGCTACAATGGCAGCTAAAATGGCAGCTACACGTGTGAGGACATGGGGCAAGGAACTCTGGGAAGGCGGAATGACCCATAATGCCATGAATGCAGCCAATCAGCAGCCAGCCAGCCCGGTGATGTCACAGCTATATAAATACGACGGCCATCTTAGGCTACTTTCACACTGGCGTTTTGGTTTCCGTTTTTGAGATCCATTCAGGGATCTCTCAAGCGGTCCAAAACAGATCAGTTTTGCACTTAATGCATTCTGAATGGATAAGGATCTGCTCAAAATGCATCAGTTTAACTCCGTTCCGCCTCCATTCCGCAATGGAGGAGGACACAAAAACGCTGCTTGCAGTGTTTTGGTGTCCGTGTGACGAAACTGAGCCAAACAAAACCGTCCTGACACACAATGTAAGTCAAAGGGGACGGATCCGTTTTCACTGACACAATCTGGCACAATAGAAAACGGATCTGTCCCAATTGACTTTCAATGGTGTTCAAGACAGATCCGTTTTGGCTATGTTAAAGATAATACAAACAGATCCGTTCTGACGGATGCGCACCAAACGCGAATGTGAAGGTAGCCTTAGAGTCTGCCATTCACTATAGTACTTTGTTCAGGGACAGACGTGTATGTAGGCGCTAGGGAGAGTGAAAGAAAAACTAATTGTAAAAAAAAAAAAAAGAAGCGATTTACTAGTGCAGGGAAAGGATAGTGAGAGGAATCATTTCACAGGCAGGGAGAGATTTGTGCAGATGCTAGGGAGAGTAATAGGAAAATCCTCATTGTGAAAAAAAGCGATTTACAAGTGCAGGGAAACATTATTTGGGGATCCAGATAGTCTCATAATACAGCTCTGTCATTCCAGCAATTAGTTACTGGGGTGCAAAGTGCTATGTTGAAAAAGCCTTTAGTGGCTTTTATCTGTGGAAAAAGATAAATATATGCGCAGGTCACTTTTGCTGTTAACTGCGCTGATATCATTTAGTGGCCTATTTCAATACAATATGAGAAATATATACGCAGGTCACTTTTGTTGTTATTTGCGCTAAAAGCATTTATTGCCATATTTCTAGAGAAAAAGAGAAAAATAGACTAAGTTCATATTTGCTGTTATTTGCACTAAAAGCATTTTTTGTCATATTTTACTCAAATAAGAGAAAAATAGACGCAATTCACATTTGGTGCTATTTGCGCTAAAAGTGTTTATTGCCATATTTCTAGAGAAAAAGAGAAAAGTAGATAGTTCATATTTGGTGTTATTTGCACTGAAAGCGTTTCTTGTCATATTTCACTACAATACGACAAAAAATAAATGCAGTTCACATTTGGTGTTATTTGCGCTGAAAGCGTTTATTGCCATATTTCTAGAGAAAAAGAGGAAAATAGACTACGTTCATATTTGCTGTTATTTGCGCTAAAAGCATTTCTTGTCATATTTCACTACAATACGAGAAAAATAGACGCAGTTCACATTTGGTGTTATTTGTGCTAAAAGCGTTTATTGCCATATTTCTAGAGAAAAAGATGAAAATAAACTTAGTTCATATTTGGTGTTATTTGCACTAAAAGCGTTTATTGCCATATTTCAGTAGAAAAAGAGAAAAATATACGCTGTTCACTTTTTCTGTTATTTACTCTGAAATTGTTTAGTGGCCTATTTTAGTCCAATACGAGAAATATATACGCAGGTCACCTTTGCTGTTATTTGCGCAGAAATAATTTAGTGGCCTATTTTATTACAAAAAGAAAAATATATTTGCTACTTTTAGGGGTGTTTTAATTTCTGTTTCATTGTTTAGTTCAGCTACAAGTATGTCAGGTAGAGAAGTGCCAGACAATGCACAGAGTAGTGGCAGAGGCATGAATGTTCCTAACGCAAGCAGAGGTCGCAGAAGAGTAAGGGCCTGAACTCCCGGTGTCATCAACCGGTCGTGTCTTGACCCGCAACCCATCGGTTCTTGAATGGTTAACTCAGTCATCCACGTCATCCCAAGTGACATCAGACACCCCCAGCCAACAGTCGTGGGTTCGTCAGACACAATCCATAGTTGGCATGGCCTGGGAGCAGGCCCTGTGCCCTCACCTGTCCTTAACCTACCTCTGTCCTTTTCTGTTCCCTCACCATGAGAATTAGTATATGCTGTAGGCTCTGCTCCATATTTCAGTGAGGAACAGCTACTAGAAGACAGTCAACAGCTATTGCCCAGCCAAGATCTGGAGGAGACATCTGCTGCTTCCTCCACTAGTCGGGGAAGTAGTGATGAGGAGAGTGGCACGGGAGCTTGTGCTGCGAGTGATCAGGCTCCCGACCCAGAGGCCGTTGAGGAGGAAATAAGTGATGTGCAGACACTAATCAATGATGATGAAGCCAATTGCACTTGGGAGCCGGGTGCAGAAGGAGCTTAATCATCATCAGGAGAAGAGGGTGACAGCTTGCCCGTGAGGCAGCGGGGGAGCCAGCAAGGTGGTAGCATGGCTGGGAGTGAGCAGGGTGGCAGCAGTGTGAGGTCGGGAGCCAAACGTGCCCGGGGTAGACCACCTACTTCGCAGCATTCTACCTGCCCGGGAAGTAGTGGTGCAGGGGTTCACGGAGGCAGCAGCGGTAGCAATCAGTCAGTGTGGACTGTTGGAGGATAAATCACCTACTAAGCGGTGTGGCAGTTTTTTTTTTTCAACACAAGAGAAGAGGTGACTGTGGCCATATGTCGCATCTGTGGCCCTGCGTCAACATATGCAGCATCACCATACAGTGGCCTGGGAGAACCATGGCTCTGATGTGGTGGTCCAGCCTGCCGCAGCAACCGCTATATCACCCAGTGGCACGCACCCAGTTTCAGCCAGTGAAGGCTCCACCACCTCAGCCGAAGGGAGCCGTCTGTCAATCCCATCTTATGCTGGTCCAGATACTCCTGCTCCTACTCCTCATCAGTCATTCTGTCAGCAATCGATCACCGATGCGATTGCCAAGAGACTACAGTATGCGTGCATGCATCAAACGGCGCAGAAGCTGAACCTGCTCCTGTCCAAGTTGCTGGTGCTTCAGTCCCTCCCTTTCCAAGTGGTGGACCCTGCACCTTTCAGAGAACTGATGGCTTGTGCCGAGCCGAGGTGGAGAATCCCAAGCAGTTATTTCTTTGCGAAAAAGGCAGTAGCATCCCTGCACACACATGTAGAACAGAATGTGGGCCAGTCCTTGAGCCTGTCGTTGTCTGCCAAAGTGCACGGCAGCGCCGACATGTGGAGCTATAACTACAGTCAGGGACAATACATATCCTTTACGGCCCACTGAGTGAATGTAGTTCCTGCACAGCCACACCAGCAACTTGGACAAGTGACGCCGCTTCCTCCTCCACGTTGTCATGCCATTGGTCCTGCGACAATGTCTGCCTCTGCCTCCTCATCCTCCACAATGTCCTCAGCCTCCACCGCAGGGACAAGTTACAGTGCCCCTCCAGCATACCACATGTGCAGGGCTCGGCGATGTCACACTGTTCTTCACCTGGCTTGCCTTGTCACACAGAGGAACAACTTCTCCGTGTGATGCATCAAGAAATCAAATCCTGACTTTCTCCCTGACAACTCAAAATCGGAACTATGGTGACCGACAACGGGAACAACATTGTGTCGTTGCTGCGTCAAGGATGCGTCCTGCATGGCACACGTGTTCAATCTGGTTGTCCAGCAGTTCCTGAAGGCTTCCACCCATCTGCAAGGCATCCTAAAAATAGCCAGGAAACTTTGCATGCACTTCAGCCACTCGTATACCTCAAAGCACACCCTCCCTGAGTTGCAGCGGCAGAACAGCATCCCCAACATAGGCTGATATGTGATGTTTCCACCTGTTGGAATTCCACCCTCCATATGTTGGACCGACTATACGAACAGAGGAAGGCCATCAACGATTTCTTGATGATGCAAATAGATAGGAGTACTCCCCTGTGTAAATTCGATGTCAACGACTGGCAGCTCATGCGTGACACCTGCTGTTTGCTCAGGCCCTTTGAGGACACCATGTATTTTGTCAGTTGCCAGGACTACAGGATGAATGTCGTCATTCCACTGCTTCATGTCTGGAACAGATAGTGGCAACAATGGCTGGTTAGGGGACAGGAGACGTGGCGCCTCGATCTCATGGCCACATGAGCCCTGTGGGGGCTGAACTGGAAGAGGAGAGGGAGGAGGACATTGGAGCACAGGCAATGTGAAGCCAAATGGGTGTTTTTTTTACTCAGCTGACAGGACAGGAGGATCAGCAGCAGGCAGAGGAGCTACAGGACGACGAGGAAGACAAGACAGAAGACCTGGACACACCGTGGCAGTATGCAGTGGAGATGGAGACAGGGAGTCCCTCTGAGTCACTTGCACAAATGGCCCGCTGCATGCTCTGCTTGCATAGTGACAGCCAAATTGTCACCATTCGGCAAAGGAAGGACTTTTCGCTCTCCACCTTGTTGGACCCTCGCTACCAGTCCAGAATGGGGGACTTTTTTTACACCCACCAAGAGGGAGGACAAACTAACCTACTACAGAGACATCCTATGTAGTAATTTGGCCGCTGCCTATCGGCCCCATCGTCCATCCTCTCACAGGTCTGACCGTGGGGGCCCTCTGAGCTCACATTCCACTGCCATGGCTGCTGGGGAGGGGTGGGATGGCAGTAGCAGTACCAGCTCCATCAGCAGAAGCTTGAGTCTAGTATCGCTGATGAGTAGCTTTATTCACCCGCATAGTGAAGAAAGTACTCTCCAGCAGCAGCAGCTATTCCTGGAGCAGGACCTGAACCAGCAGGTGGTGGCATACTTGGACAGCACCTGCCAACCCACATTGAAGAACTGCTGGACGACTGGGTAGCCAAACTGGGTTTGTGGCCGCAATTAGCAGAGTTTGCCCTGGAAAAGCTGTCCTGCCTGGCCAGTAGTGTGGCATCAGAGCAGGTGTTTAGTGCAGCGTGGGTCTTAGTTACCCCAAGGAGAACTCGCCTGTTCACCCAAAATGTGGAGAGACTGATCTTTGTCAAGATGAATCAGGCGTGGATGAGCCAGGATTTCCAACCACCAATTCCTTATGCATCAGACTAGATCATCCATGGTGCCACACCAACACTTTGATTCAAGAGACAGTTTTCTTCTGACTACCTGCCTCAGCTACTACTTTGATGCTGCAAACCGCCTGATGCAACACATGTGATGCCAAAAGCTCCTTATTTCACTTACCTTCGTCAGCGGGTACTGGTATTGCCACCCGGGTTCACTTTCAGGTCTCCTGATGCAGCTGCTGCTGCCATCTCCAAACAATGTCACCTTGCCACTCTGTGGTCACCTACTGCTGCTGCCATCTCCACACTATGTCACCTTGCCACTCTACGGTATCCTCCTAATGCTGCTGCTGACATCTCCACACTATGTTAACTTGCCACTCTCTGGTCTCCTCATGCAGCTGCTGCTGCTGCTGCTACTGCCATCTCTAAACTATGTCACCTTGCCACTCTGTGGTCTCCCCCTGCTGCTGCCATCTCCACACTATGTCAACTTGCCACTCTGTGGTCTCCTCATGCTGCTGCCATCTAAACACCATGTCAACTTGCTACTCTGGTCTCCTCATGCTGCTGCAGCTGCTACTGCCATCTCCAAACTATGTCACCTTGCCACTCTGTGGTCTGCTCCTGCTGCTGCCATCTCCACACTATGTCACCTTGCCACTCTGTGGTCTCCTGCTGATGCCACCTCCACAATATGTTACCTTGCCACTCTGTGGGATCCTGCTGCTGCCATCTCCACACTATATCACGTTGCCACTCTATGGTATCCTCCAGATGCTGCTGCTGCTGCTGCTGCTACTGCCATCTCCACACTATGTCACTTTGCCACTCCGTGGGATCCTGCTGCTGCTGCCATCTCCACACTGCATCACCTTGCCACTCGCTGGCCTCATCATACGGCTGCCATCTACAGACTCTGTAATTGTGCCACTCGGTGCCCTTCTCATGATGCTGCTGCTGCATCCGCCACCTGCAGACTCTGTCATTGTGTTACTCTGTGGCCTCCTCATACTACTGCCAACTCTAGACTCTGTCATTGTGCTACTCGGTGGCCTCCTCATACTGCTTCCACCTCCAGACCCTGTCTTTGGGCCACTCTGTGGTCTCCCCATGCTGCTTCCACCTCACCGCTATGTCATAGGTCCACTCTGTGGGCTTCTCATGCTTTTCCCACCCTCCCCACTTCATGAATGGTCCACTATTTTGGCTTTTGGCATGGCTGACATCATCATTTATTTGATCTTTCTTCTGATCTGTCAGAAGAAAGGAAAAATGAGACGCACAACGGATCCTGTCTGTGTAGCCTGTATCAGAATTGGTTTATGATTTGGTGGCCAAAAGCAGGAGTGGGTACAAAACAAAGAAGACATGCAAATCTTCCATTCACGTGTCATCTCTGTTTTAGGTCCACTCCTGTTTTTTTTTATGGGCATTAGCAATACTGATGTAAAGGGGAGCTGGCGACGTGTGCTCTCCTTGCAGCGCCACCGGCACCCCGTCTGTGTGGAACGTGTGGAGCGGGTGTCTCTACGGCGTGGCCAGCGTTCTCCCTTCCCTAGGCAATGAGCAGCAGGGGAGCTGACCGCCGATAGGAATAAATCGGCGCTCAGCTGTATTGAGGTGCGTGATGCGAGTCACGTGACACTGACCTTGTCACGCGACTCATCTGTTGGGGCTATTTAACAGGCAGCCTGCTGGCCACAGGTTGCCTGTGATTGGTCTTTCAACCTCACTAGCGTTTGCCTGCTTTTGTTTGCTTTTGTTTGACTTTGTGCACTCAACCTCGGCTTTAATTTGACTCTTGATCCTGTGTTACCCCTTTGTACTGCGTGACCTCCTGACTCCTGACCTCAGCTTGTATTTGACGTTGGTTTTCGTGTTTCCCCTGGTACTGACGTTATCTCCTGGGTTTCCTCCAAGTGTTCGCTTCTGTGTGTTCTGTCCTAGCTTTGTTGTTTTCTCCAATTTTGTTCCTCCCTATAAGCCCCCTCGCGTACTTAAGCTAGGGAAAGCTGTCCAGTTGTACACCATCAGTTAGGATGGACTGTGCAAGTAGGTAGGGATAGTGGTGTGGGTGGAGCTTAGGGCTCCCTACCATTTGTGAAAGAATCACAGGCCTTACCTAATACCATTGACCCTATACGAGTCCTTACTGATCAGGTACATAGTCTCGCCCAAATGGTGCAGGATTTGGCAGAGAGGTTACAGAAGCAGGAATTGCGGCAGCCCCCACCTGTAGCGGCCTCCTCCGATATGACTCTTGAACCTCATGTCACACTGCCTGATTGTTTTTCGGGGGACAAGAAGCATTTTTTGACTTTTAAAGAGAGCTGTAAGCTGTATTTTCGTTTACCCCCTCCCTGACACCTTAGAACAGACTATGACTCTAGCTGTTAGACTGGACCGATGATTTAGGGAAAGACAAAGAGAACAACTGACGTTTCACTGGTGGTGGTCACACCTGAACCCTCACCCTCAAGACTCCAAGTTGAGTATCATCCAGAGGAGCCCATGACCAGGAGAGATCTGAGACGTCAAAAGTGTGCCTGCTTTATTGAGGAGAATCGGATCATTGGTTATGGCAATGTCCTAAAGTTCCTCCTTCCAGGAGATCTTCACGTCCAGACACCCAGAAAGATAAGGTATTTCCCAAGGTGGTTAAAGAG
This sequence comes from Bufo bufo, assembly GCF_905171765.1. Taxonomy (NCBI): domain Eukaryota; kingdom Metazoa; phylum Chordata; class Amphibia; order Anura; family Bufonidae; genus Bufo; species Bufo bufo. Next base: position 341,822,402 of record NC_053393.1, on the reverse strand, counting down.
AAAATGTGGTTACCAGTGGTTATTTCTTTTGGCTCCAGTAAGGGGTTTGGGAAGGCATTTGTTGATTCTGGGTCTGCCTCTAATTTTATTGACCATAACTTTGCTCTTTCCCTTGGTCTGCCCATGTTGTCCCTCGCTAACCCTATTCATATTATTTCCATTGATTCCACACCTTTGGTGGGCGGGACAGTAGAATATTGTACCGCGGAAGTAACCATGACTGTGGGGGTCTGTCATATGGAGTGTACTTCTTTTTTTTTTATTCTAAAAAATTTACCCGTGGAGGTAGTTCTGGGTCTACCTTGGCTCCAGGTTCATAATCCAATTATCAACTGGTCCACGGACGAATTAGAGAAATGGAGGCGAAATGTGAGTCTTGTCTACCTGTTATTCAGGCTGGAGTCTCTGAAGAGTCAAACTCTCTTCCCTCGTACATTAGCGACTTTGCTGATGTTTTATCCATGTCCGAGGTTGATTTCCTTCCCCCTCACAGACCTTATGACTGTCCCATCGACATTGTTCCCCGAATCCAAGTATCTTAGGGGTCGTATTTATAACTTGTCTGGTCCAGAACGGCAGTCTGTGAGGGATTACTTGAAGGAAAATTTACTAAAAGGGCATATTAGGCCCTCGGTATCTCCTATGGAGGTGGGGGGTTTCTTTGTCGCAAAAAAGGATGGTGGCTTGAGGCTGTGTATTGATTATAGAGAATTAAATAAAATTACCATCAATAATCAGTACTTGATTCCAGACCTGTTTAACCAAATTCGTGGAGCTTACTGGTTCACTAAACTCGACCTCAAGGGGGCATATAATCTTATTAGAATAAAGGATGGAGATAAGTGAAGTGTGCAGTGTGATTCTAATAGCGACACCTGTCATCTGCATGTCATACTGACTGACAGTATAATTTCACTACCCCAGCACACACCCTATGCATGTTACTGCAAGGCACAGTGTTCTACACCCATATAAAGGCTCTATGCAGCCCGGAAATAGCAGTTTTTTATCGCGATTCAACGCAAATTTGGCAAACCGGCTAAATCAAATTTTTTTGAAATTCACTCATCTCTAGTTATAATCTTACTGCATAAGCATTGTGCGGACCCGCATTTAAAGCTCCCTAGTCTTTGAGGATACTTAGTGTTATGGGTGTCCTGTCATTACTGATGTTGCTTCAGTTTACTTAGAGAAAGGATATTTCTGAGAGTAGGGGTGCGTCTATAAGTGATTTTAGGCTGACTGGGAAGATATTTGGCTAGATGTGGATCCTAACACAGAATGTGCCAGTGTCTTTCAAGACTCCTGTGTTATTTTGATTGTGTCTTGGAATATCATGTAGCATCATTTAGAATATTTTACAATACTCAGCAAGTTCTTTTACTTCTTCAGTTTCATGTGTCAAAAAAGACATGTGAATGATTTTATTGATCTTTTCCCATAGATACATACTACTGAAAATTGCTGGAATAAAATGTTTTTCCTAGAACATAACACTTACTAAGTCCAGATAAATCCCAGGAAGGCATGCTTGATACTGAATTTGTAAATGAAACATATAGTAAGCTGTGCTACATGAGTTCACAGAACAAGTGCAGATGAAAAGACCTTCTATGTTTTATTTCTGATGCAGAACAGTAATTTTACACCTGGCTGTCGTATTTAAGCCCTGAAGGTCTGCCAATATTTATGAAATGGGATTTAGAGAAGGACTATAGCCAATGTGTGCAAAGAAGGAAATAAAGCAAATAAACACTGTCTGCATAGTATTCGTTTGTAAGCATAAGCAAAGTCACATTCGGTCATGAAAAATGCATTTACAGAAAATAAATCAGACTTACACAATAATGGAAGACATTTTCCCTGTAACATATGAGACAATGGAACAGTCATTGTGCTACAATACAATAATTTTTAGAGGTACAAATCTGCAGTACAAGTTATGTAATCAGATATGCTTTTCAAAAGTAACCACAGCAGGATGGTTAAAAGCTGATTGGCTACCTGAATTTTAAGTCTATGAAGGAACATCTATCTTTAGACAATTAAATAATGTGACGGCAATATGGCCACACATCTCTCGTGGCCATGATAATCTTGCACATGCGTCCTTACTGCAAGTATAGGTGCATGTGAAATGGGCACCTCCGCCCAGGGACCTCTATATAACGCGACCCAGGTGTAGGAATTGCCGAGTGGTATACTGCGGCCTAAAATGTCTCTTTATCTGTGTCATGGTGCTCCTACCTGTCATCATTTGTAATCCACATGGGTATACATAGAATAGCAGCAATTATGATGAGAACCCTTTGAGCAAAAAGGGGTTCTCGCTTAACCTGAGAAGGGAGGAAAAAAGGAATTGGGCACTGACATGCGCAACTTGGGAATGTTTCTGCAGATGGGGGGAGTATTAACAAACCATAGGCAACGAAAAAACTAAATAAGCACTCTGCAGCTCAGAGCCTGAAATCAGGCATTAGCTAATCTTTGCCCCCTGCCCTGATCTGAGCCCCCATCTTTCCCCTGTAATATGTCCTGCCAGCCCCTTCCGTGCCCATTGCCTGATCAGCGCCAGCTGCCTATCTGTGCCCCCTGCTTTTAACTTTACCAGCCATGCTCTGCATGTGCCGGCCCCTGGAATTAACAACACTGTCCCCATCTGAGCCCCTGCCCCCCCTCCCCCTGTTGTGGTCCTGCTGAATGTGATGGCAGCGGCTCAGGAAAGCCACAGCCATCAACAAAGAGTGTCAGCTGTATGCTGACACTCTGCTATAACTCCTTAGATGCCGCAGAATCGGCATCAATGGGGGTAATAGAAGGAGGGGGCACCCTCTCTCAACCAACGGGCGTCCACGCTGCGGCCCGATGGTTGCCATGGCAACCTGACGCTTTGCAATGGCGTCCGGTGTTGCCGTCTATCAGGAAACCTGATAGTACAATACTTTGCAATGCAAGAGCATTGCAAAGTATAGTACAGCCATCAGCCCCACTGGATCTTCAAGAAAAAAAAAGTGTGAAGATAAAAAAAATAAAAATGTAAATAAAAAATAAAATAAATTGTCTTTTCCTATATCCGCTCATTTATAAGAGATTAAAAAATGAAATAAATAAAATAAACTGCACATATTGGGTATCACCGTGTCCATAACGACTGGCTCTATGAATATATCACATGATCCACCCAGTCCGATAAAAAATGAAAAATAAAAACGGTGTAAAAAAAAGCCAATTTTTTTCACCTTACATCACAAAAAGTAACAGCAAACGATCAAAAAGGCATATGTCCGACAATATGGTACCAATAAAACAGTCACCTCATGCCACACAAAATGAGCCCCTACATAAGAAAATTGCTTAAGAAAAAAAAATATATATAGCTCTCAGAACATGGAGACACTAAAACATAATTTTTTTGTTTCAAATATGCTATTATTGTGTTAAAGTGAAATAAATGTAAAAAGTATACATATTAGGTATCACCACATCCATAACAATCTGCTCTATAATAATATCACATGACCCAACCCCTCAGCTGAACACCGTAAATAAAGTAAAAATAAAAACAGCGCCAAAAAAAGCAATTTTTTGTCACCTTAGCTCACAAAAAGTACAACACCAAGAGATTAAAAAGGTGTATGCCACCCAAAATAGTACCAATCAAACCGTCACCTCATCCCGCAAAAAATGATACCCTAAGACAATTGGTCAAAAGATAAAAAAGCTATGGCTCGCAGACTATGCAGACACTAAAACATTTTTTTTTTGTTAAAAAAATGCTATAATTGTGTAAAACCTTAAATAAATTAGTAAAAGTAAACATATTAGCTATTGCCACTTCTGTAACGATCTGCTCTATAAAAATGTCACATAATTTAACCCATCGGGTCAACACTCTAAAAATAAATAAAAACTGTTTCAAAACAACAAATTTTTTGGTCACCTTGCCCCATAAAGTGTAATAATGAATGATCAAAATATCATATGTACCCAAAAATGGTACCAATAAAAATGACATCTCTTTCTGCAAAAAACGAGCCCCTGCACGGCAGAAAAATAAAATGATGATCGGCAGAAAAATTAAAAAAAAAAGGCGTTCAGAAAATGAGATACAAAAACATATTTGTTTTTTCAAAAATGCTTTATTATGTAAAACTGAAACAAACAAACAAAGCGAGTAGGCAAATTTGATATCATTATGTCTAGAACAACCTGCTCTATAAAAATAGTACATGATCTACCCTGTCAGATAATTGTTGTAAAAAAATAAAAATAAAAACGGTGCCAAAACAAAAAACGTAATATAGAGCAATTAAAAATCATATGTACCCAAAACTAGTACCAATAAAACTGGCACTTTATCCCCTAGTTTCCAAAATGGCGGCCCTTTTGGGAGTTTCTACTGTAAGGGTGCATCAGGGTGGCTTCAAATGGGACATGGCATCTAAAAACCAGTCCAGCAAAATCCATATGGCGCTCCTCTTCTTCTGCGCCCAGCCATGTGCCCTCACATCAGTTTACGACCATATGTGGGGTGTTTCTGTATACCACAGAATCAGGGTATTAAATGTTGTTGTTTTTTGGCTGTTAATCCTTAATGCGTTAAAGAAAAAATGGATTAAAATGGAAAATCTGCCAAAAAAGTGAAATTTAGAAATGTCATCTCCATTTTCCTTTAATTCTTGTGGAACACCTAAAGGGTTAACAAAGTTTGTGAAATCAGTTATGAGTAACTTGAGAGGTGTAGTTTCTGCAATGAGGTAATTTATGGGCGTTTCCACTATGTAAGCCCCACAAAGTAACTTCAGACCTGAACTGGTTCTTAAAAAGTGGGTTTTGGAAATTTTCCTAAAAATTTTAAGAATTGCTTCTAAAATTCTTAGCCTTCTAACGCCCCAAAAAAATTTAATGACATTTACAAAATGATGCCAACATAAAGTAGACATATGGGGAATGTTAAGTAATAAATATTTTATGAGGTATCACTTTCTGTTTTAAAATTAGAGAAATTGAAATTTTGAAAATTGCGAATTTTTCAAAATTGCTGGTAAATTTTGAATTTTTTCATGGCTAAAATTTATGACTACCATGAAGTACAATGCGTCACGACAAAACTATCTCAGAATGGGTTGGATAAGTAAAAGCGTTCCAAAGTTATTACCACATAAAGTGACACGTCAGATCTGCAAAATTAGACGTGGCCACGGGGGCATCAATGACCCTTGGTCATGAAAGGGTTAACAAAGCCCTTCGAAGTATATAACCATATTAATCTGCTGGCAGAGGGAGCATCCAGAACTGTAGGGACACTCATTTAAAGTGTAAATTTGTTTGGATAAACAGATCAATTGTATGAATCGATTTACTCATCTCCAGTGGCGTACATAGAGAAGTAAGGGCCCCATAGCAAGGATCAAACCAGGCCCCCCACACATAACAGAGGGGTTTCCTCCTATACTCTTTTCAATGACTCTTGGGACAATTTTCCACTGCCTCATTTGTTATAACTTGTTTCTTTAGAGGGTAGAGTTCTGACCAAGTGTTCCCCTCCAGTAGAAGAGAAGATAATCCCAACTACGACTGGGTCCCCTCTCGCCCTGGGCCCCATAGCAATCGCATGGTCTGCCGCTATTGTAGTTACGCCGCTGCTCATCTCTAGTTACTTCATTTTCCAGAGATTTACCATAATTTTTTTATTTTTAAGGTGCACCTGATGAAAAGATGCCCCTAGGTTTTAGAGGAGGAAAATAAGGAATCAAAAATATATTTTTCATCAGACCTTAGAACAAACCCCCAATCAGACTCCATCAGAGCTCAGATCAAACCCCCATATCAGATCAGACCTAGTGATGATCGAGCATGCTCGGCTGAACACCTGTTCGGCTCAAGCATCTCGATGCTCGGCACATGGCGGTATTCGGCCGAATACCGCATGTGCTGAAGCGCAATACCTGAATCTCCGCCCCACAAGTTTCTTGGCTGCTACACAGCCAATAAACGTACAGGTAAGTACTGCCCTCACTGTAATGTCGTATTCATGTTGGCTGCTGGCATTACAGTGATTGGCTGACCCGAACGCGTCATCGGGTGATATATTGCACCCGATTACGCATGTTCGGCTCATTCTTAGTCAGGGAGAGCTGTGCTGAGGAAGGGACAGACAGTGTAGGGAGTGAAATATGAATAATTTTATTAGAAAAATGTTTTAAAAACCAAAAAGTCCTTTTAAGGACTATTGTTGTGTGTGGCAGCAGCAATATATATTTTTAGTGCAACCTGCGCTAAATTGCTAAAACTTAACAGACCCTAAAGTCCTTTTAAGGACTATTGTGTGTGTCAGCAGCATTATCTTTTTTTAGCGCAAACTGCTCTAAATAGCTAAAACTTTAGGGTACTTTCACACTTGCGGAAGAGGATACTGCCTGCCTGATCCATCAAAACATATGCAAACTGATGGCATTTGTCAGACGGATCAGGATCCTGATCCGTATGACAAATGCATTGAAATGCCGGATCCGTCTCTCCGGTGTCATCCGGAAAAAAACAGATCCGGCATAAAAATATCTGTGACATACAGAGTACTTTATCAATAAATGGTGTCCGCTTCTGCAGTGTAATGTGTGCACTGAAAAAAATGTATCTGTGACATACAGTGTACTTTTTCTGTAGACGGTATCTGCTGCGGACAGTGACATTACCAGCGCCACATCTGCAGTGCAACGTGTGCGCTTCAAAAATTTATCTGTGACATACAGTGTCCTTTGTCAATAGACAGTGTCCGCTTCTGACAGTGACATTACCAGGGCCACATCTAAAGCGTAACGTGTGCGCTTCAAAAATGTATCTGTGACATACAGTGTACTTTTTTGCGTAGACGCTGCGGACAGTGACATTACCATGGGTACCTCTCCTGTATAATGTTTACTCATTCCAATACCTGTGAAATTTCATGTATTTGTTCATTAGTCGCTGGTGACAGCATTGACATTATCTGCCGGATATCTCCTGTGTGACATTTGCACATCCCAAATACCATTTTACATTTGTTTGCATACACTTCCAAATCCTATGCTACTGTACGTGTGACAGACTTTCAATCATATATAACATTTAATATGAAGAAAGCGAGCAGTAAGGGACGAGGCAGTGGCCGTGAATCTGATGGTGCACTCAGAGGCCGTGGTCCTGGGCGCGGTGAAACTGTGCCTGCTGTCAGAGCACAAGAAAAACTATCATCCACGATTCCTAGCTTCATGTACCAGTTTGCAGGGCGGCGCAGGACACCACTCTTGAAGTCAGACAAGTGCGACCAGGTGGTCGGTTGGATTGCAGAAGATAATGCTTCCAGTCGGTTAAGCACCACCCTGTCTTCCACCAAGTCCAGTCTCAGTAGCCAAGAGTCTGCTCAACCCAATCCTAACCCTGATCCTCCTTCCTCCCACCATGGAGAGTCTGAGCAAACAAGTGATCCCACACTCGGATATTCCGAGGAGCTCTTTTCAGCGCCATTCCTTGATTTGGCTCTCTCTCCAAGCACGCTTGAAAAGGGACAGATCTTGTGCCCTGATTCCCAAACTCTTCAGCATCCACAATCACAAGAAGATGACGGTGTGGAACGGCAATTACTGTTTAATGAGGTGGATGATAATGAGACACAGTTGCCAATTGCTCAACGGCAATTAATGTCTCAAGAGGTTGATGAAGAGGATGAGACACAGTTGTCAATAACTGAGGTAGTGGTTAGGTCAACAAGGTGGAAAGCCGAGCAAAGACAGCAGTACAGAAGGGGATCTGCTGCACCGCAACAGGCTAGAATAGGCAGTTGGGTGGCAAACGGGAGAAGGCGGGCCACACCAAACTGGCCCGCAACTGTTTCCCGGAGTACACCCTTGCAGAAATATGCCTTGCCAAGGAGTAGGTGTTCCGCAGTCTGACGCTTTTTTTATGAAAGTCCGGATGACAAAAGAATTGTAATTTGCAACCTGTGCCAAACAAAAATGAGCAAGGGCGCGAAAACTAGCAACCTCACCACAACCAGCATGATCCGCCACATGGCATCAAAGCACCGTAATAGGTAGGCTGAACGCCTGGGTCCACAATCTGTGTCTGCGGGTCACACGACTGCCTCCTCTTCCCTTGTGTTACGTGCTGGCCAATCCCCCGTTTAAGATGCAGGCCCGAATGCCTCCCGCCCTGCACCTGGACCTTCGCAAGCACCATCTGCGACAGGGGTCAAGTCCTGGGAAAAAAAGTGTGGGAACTCACCCAAGATCCACTGCAACCCCCCCCCCAAAAAAAAAATATATATATTTCGCAGAAAATTCAGTGCAACATTTATTGGCCCCCCCAGTGCCTCTCATCAGCCCCCCAGTGCCTCTCATCAGCCCCCCAGTGCCTCTCATCAGCCCCCCAGTGCCTCTCATCAGCCCCGCAGTGCCTCTCATCAGCCCCCCAGTCCTCTATATCAGCCCCCAGAGTCTCTCCATTAGCCGCCCAGTGCCTCTTACCAGCCCCCAGGGCCCCATTCACTAGCACCCAGTGCTGCCCCATCCACCAGCCCCGAGTGCCCCCTCCACCAGCCTCCAGTCAGTGCCTCTCCATTCAGCCTATACGCCTTTAGTATAAAATAAAATAAAAAAAATAAACTTACTTCTCCTGCTCCTGGACGCAGACGCTCCTCTTCTACTGCTGTAGGCTGCGCACGGAGTGACGTCACAGAGCGACTCACTCGGCTCCTGTGCGCAGCCCTCACAGCCGATAGCCGAGGACCAGGAAGGTGGCGGTGAGCAGGGGCGTAGCTATTGCCTCCCTTAGGCAAGTGACAAACTGCCCCTCTCATTCTTAGGCAAGTGACAAACTCAGCTCTGCTACATCTACAATGAGCAACTACAACAAATCTGTAATGCCAAACTGCAGTTCCTCTATGTGATGCCTTGGATAGCTTCCACTGGACCCTGGCTGTGGGTCCAGTGGAAGCTATCCAAGGCATCACAATCACAGAGCTGGGTTTGTAGTAGAGCTGGGTTTGTCACTTGCCTAAGATTGAGGAGGGGGGGCAGTTTGTCATTTGCATAAGGTCAGGGTAAGGGGGGCCTCCCAACCAGGCTGTGCACATTAATCCTGCCCTGGCTGATCGATCACTTGACAGACACTCACTCAGGTAGTCACAGTCGGATGGTCCAGCCACGTGACGGACGCTCACCTCAGTCAGCAGACAGTCGCACTCGTCGCAGGCTGGCTCAGGATAGGAGGAGGGGAGCTCTCAGGCGCCATGAGAGGAGTCAGTCACAGTGAGGCAGTCGCAGGCAGAAGCACCGCTCCTCCTCCCTTAGCCTGCCCTGCACAGTGCACTTCACGCAGGGCCTCGCCTCCGCTCCGTCTCCGCCCCCTGTGCCCTGTGAATCTGATTTCAGCCGCATTCTCCTGGCTTGAGGCTGAAAGGGAACGGCGTTCCTGCCATGAAAAAAGTGCAGGAACGCAGTTCCCACGCGTTCCCCCTCCACTCGACCCCTGGTCTGCGACCACATCCACTTCCAAGTCCCAGCGCAGCGTACAAATGTCCTTAGCCCAGGCATTTGAATGCAAGCAAAAATACCCAGCCACCCACCCACAGGCCATAGAACTAAATGTGCAGCTTTCCAAATTACTGGCCCAGGAAATGTTGCCATTTAGGCTTGTGATCACTGAGGCCTTCTACAGCCTGATGTTGGCGGCGTCCGGCGTCACGCAGTCCCCAGTAGACATTATTTTTCAAGGTGAGCCGTGCACGCCTGACACCATGTGTTCTGTAACATCACATGTACCCTGACCAACGCAATTACTGGGAAGGTCCACTGAACCACGGACACATGGACAAGTGCATTCGGCCAGGGACGCTAGATTTCCCTGACGGCACACTGGGTGAATGTTGTGGAGGCCGGGAGAGAGTCATACCCTGGGATGGCACATTCCTATGGTGAAGAGGACGAGCAACACGGTGCAATACCAGAAGATACTTGTTGAAAAATTGTTCCGTAGTTCCTTGGCCAACCGAGGAGGAGAGACAAGGGGAACACACAGCAGTTCCAACAGAGGCAGGACAACACTCTCCAAAGCCTGGGACAGTTTCATGACACCCCGCCAGCACCCTGACCCTGATGCGCGGAAGATGGTGAAGGAGTACATAGCAGACCTTGCCAGCATCCTCAATGATCCTTCAGTGCCTTGCAACTTCTGGATGTCCAAGCTGGACACGTGGCACGTATGCCTTGGAGGTGCTGGCCTGCCCTGCTGCCAGCGTTTTGTCTGAGTGGGTATTTAGTGCTGCCGGTGGCATTATAACAGATAAGCGTATTCGTCTGTCGACTGAAAATAAACAAGGCCTGGATTGACCATGACTTCTCGACTCCACCAGAGGAAAGCTGATGAACATAAAGGCACTTTAAATGTGGCTTTTATGGTTTATTGAATACACTGTATTCCCATGCACCCCTTCAAGCACAAACAAGGGTATATGATTGAATCTTCCTTTTCTCATCCTTCTCCTCCTCCTCCATCATATCAACATGCTTATTTGTCGCATATAATGCCCTCGCATATATGCCCTTTGCACATAATGTTGCACAGGGTCAGCTCACCAGCAGGCCCACGCATATAATGTTTTACAGGGTCAGCTCAGCTGCAGGATCTCACATATAATTTTTAGAGGGTCAGCTCATCAGCAAGCCCTCACCTACAGGGTCAGCTCAGCTGCAGGATCTCACATATAATTTTTACAGGTTCAGTTAACCTACAAGCCCTGATACATAATTTTTTAGAGGGTCAGCTCACTGGCAGGCCCTCACCTACAATCTTCTTTTACAGGGTCAGTTCAACTGCAGGCCCTCACATATAATTTTTTAGAGGGTCAGCTCACCTGCAGGCCCTCACCTACAATCTTTTGCAGGGTCAGTTTATCTGCAGGCTCATACCTACAATCTTTTAGAGGGTCAGCTCACCAGCAGGCCCACACCTACAATCTTTTACAGGGTCAGTTCACATACAGTGTACTTTTTTGCGTAGACGCTGCGGACAGTGACATTACCATGGGTACCTCTCCTGTATAATGTTTACTCATTCCAATACCTGTGAAATTTCATGTATTTGTTCATTAGTCGCTGGTGACAGCATTGACATTATCTGCCGGATATCTCCTGTGTGACATTTGCACATCCCAAATACCATTTTACATTTGTTTGCATACACTTCCAAATCCTATGCTACTGTTACGTGTGACAGACTTTCAATCATATATAACATTTAATATGAAGAAAGCGAGCAGTAAGGGACGAGGCAGTGGCCGTGAATCTGATGGTGTCACTCAGAGGCCGTGGTCCTGGGCGCGGTGAAACTGTGCCTGCTGTCAGAGCACAAGAAAAACTATCATCCACGATTCCTAGCTTCATGTACCAGTTTGCAGGGCGGCGCAGGACACCACTCTTGAAGTCAGACAAGTGCGACCAGGTGGTCGGTTGGATTGCAGAAGATAATGCTTCCAGTCGGTTAAGCACCACCCTGTCTTCCACCAAGTCCAGTCTCAGTAGCCAAGAGTCTGCTCAAACCCAATCCTAACCCTGATCCTCCTTCCTCCCACCATGGAGAGTCCTGGGCAAACAAGTGATCCCACACTCGGATATTCCGAGGAGCTCTTTTCAGCGCCATTCCTTGATTTGGCTCTCTCTCCAAGCACGCTTGAAAAGGGACAGATCTTGTGCCTGATTCCCAAACTCTTCAGCATCCACAATCACAAGAAGATGACGGTGTGGAACGGCAATTACTGTTTAATGAGGTGGATGATAATGAGACACAGTTGCCAATTGCTCAACGGCAATTAATGTCTCAAGAGGTTGATGAAGAGGATGAGACACAGTTGTCAATAACTGAGGTAGTGGTTAGGTCAACAAGGTGGAAAGCCGAGCAAAGACAGCAGTACAGAAGGGATCTGCTGCACCGCAGCTTCCACTGGACCCTGGCTGTGGGTCCAGTGGAAGCTATCCAAGGCATCACAATCACAGAGCTGGGTTTGTAGCAGAGCTGGGTTTGTCACTTGCCTAAGATTGAGGAGGGGGGGCAGTTTGTCATTTGCATAAGGTCAGGGTAAGGGGGCCTCCAACAGCTGTGCACATTAATCCTGCCCTGGCTGATCGATCACTTGACAGACACTCACTCAGTGAGTCACAGGTCGGATGGTCCAGCCACGTGACGGACGCTCACCTCAGTCAGCAGACAGTCGCACTCGTCGCAGGCTGGCTCAGGATAGGAGGAGGGAGCTCTCAGGCGCCATGAGAGGAGTCAGTCACAGTGAGGCAGTCCGCAGGCAGAAGCACCGCTCCTCCTCCCTTAGCCTGCCCTGCACAGTGCACTTCACCAGGGCCCTCGCCTCCGCTCCGTCTCCGCCCCCTGTGCCCTGTGAATCTGATTTCAGCCGCATTCTCCTGGCTTGTAGGCTGAAAGGGAACGGCGTTCCTGCATGAAAAAAGTGGCAGGGAAACGCAGTTCCCACGCGTTCCCCCTCCACTCGACCCCTGGTCTGCGACCACATCCACTTCTAAGTCCCAGCGCAGCGTACAACTGTCCTTAGCCCAGGCATTTGAATGCAAGCAAAAATACCCAGCCACCCACCACTAGGCCTATAGAACTAAATGTGCAAGCTTTCCAAATTACTGGCCCAGGAAATGTTGCCATTTAGGCTTGTGATCACTGAGGCTATCTACAGCCTGATGGTTGGTGCGGGCGTCCGGCGTCACGCAGTACTCCCAGTAGACATTATTTTTCAGGTGAGCGTGCACGCCTGACACCATGTGTTCTGTAACATCACATGTTACCCTGACCAACGCATTACTGAGGAAGGGATTCCACTAGAGATCCACGGACACATGGGACAAGTGCATTCGGCAGGGACGCTAGATTCCCTGACGGCACACTGGGTGAATGTTGTGGAGGCCGGGAGAGAGTCTACCCTTGGAGTGGGGCACATTCCTATGGTGACGAGGACGAGCAACACGGTGCAATACAGAAGATACTTGTGAAAAATTGTTCCGTAGTCCTTGCCAACCGAGGAGGAGACAAGGGGAACACACATGCAGTTCCGAACCGAGGCAGGACAACACTCTCCAAAGCCTGGGACAGTTCATGACACCCCGCCAGCACCACTGACCCTGATGCGCGGAAGATGGTGAAGGAGTACATAGCAGACCTTGCCAGCATCCTCAATGATCCTTCAGTGCCTTTGCAACTTCTGGATGTCCAAGCTGGACACGTGGCACGTATGCCTTGGAGGTGCTGGGCCTGCCTCTGCTGCCAGCGTTTGTCTGAGTGGTATTTAGTGCTGCCGGTGGCATTATAACAGATAGCGTATTCGTCTGTCGACTGAAAATAAACAAGGCTGGATTGACC